>NW_022146262.1:21652-196018 GCF_002938485.1 Sitophilus oryzae | reverse complement strand
AATAATAAATATGTAAAAAGTAAAAATAAATATGTAAAAATATGTAAAAATTAAAAAAAAAACTATTAAAAAAAAGTCGCCTTGACTAGGATTCGAACCTTACTACGGCTCCAACGTCATAGCAGCGTAAAGTCCTATTCCTAACGCTTTAAGCACACGGTCACCGAGAACTTGAAAGATTCTATGTAAAATTGTTACTTAAAAGATAATGTTTAGCGAAAGTACTTTTTTATTTATAAACATTTATTTAATTCTGTTTTTAGTACTTGTTCTTAAAGCGGCAACATAGATACATTATCTGTAAAAATATCAACTGTCTAGCTATAACGGTTCATAAGATAGACCTTTGTGACAGACGGACGGACGGACGGACAGCGAAGTCTTAGTAATAGGATTCGTTTTTACCCTTTGGGTACGGAACCCTAAAAAAACATGAAAACATGGTTGAATTGAAGTCCTAAAAATCTAAAGACGTAAATTTTCTGTCATTTTTAGATGTCGCCTGTCTGAAATCTTCCCAGGCTCGTTGGAAAAAAGGGGCATGTATGATATTTTTAATCTTTATTTGAATTACATATTTTTGAAATCGGGAATTGTGCTATCTAACTATACTTGTAATATACCGGATGCGTCTCAAAAATGGCTCACCCCTATAACTTTAGAGATTTGGTATGTTAGTATATGACATAAATTAGGATTGATTGACGTATTCAATTGTTTTCTGTCATTTCCTGTTTCACCGGAAACGACTACAACTTTTGATTTTTAAATGGCACCCCTGGTGTTTTTTTACTTTATTCGATAGAGAATGACATTCTAAAGAGAATGACATAGCATATGTCAACTTTTGACATTTTTGCTTAAAACAAAACTGAATTTTAAATTTCAATCTAGAGTGCCATAACTGTATTAAAAACACTAATTTTAAATCAAGGAGCCTCGGAAAAATAGATTTGATCGTCTAATATTATTCGTGTCTTGTCCTGGCCGGTTAATAGATGCCCAAATCGTATTTTTAATCATATCTCAGTTTTTTCAAATGGAACGAGGGTGACTCATTAGCATATTTGGAAAAGACATTTTTTTACGAATAATTTGATACCACATACTTGGTATTTCGAGTCAAATTGTCGTTATGAATCGCATGTTACAATTTCAAATAAACCATATTCGAAAATGTCAAAAGTTGACATATGGTATGTCATTCTATTCAGAGTGTCATTTTCTATTGTATAAAGCAACAAAACACCGAGGGCACCATTTAAAAATTAAAAGTTGTAGTCATTTCCGGTGTAACAGGAAGTGGCAGGAAACAACTGAATACGTCAATCAATCCTAATTCATGTCATATAATAATATACCAAATTTCGATTTTTTATCTGAAAAAAATTAAAAAGTGATAGGGGTGAGCCACTTTTGAGACGCACCCGGTATATATAAGGCATCCCTTTTAAAAAAGGTGTTTATTATTATTAAATTATACAATAACTGTAACATTTGACAGCGTATTCCATTTTTAGTAATGCATATTAAAAGTTGACTAAGGCCTCACTCAAAATCTCGAAATTAGTGGAATAAATTAGCAAAACGTCTAAATTAGTGGTAGACATTTTCAATTAGTAGAAAAAGTTAACAAACTTTTGACTTTTCCACTAATTATTATACTTCAAAATTTGCGGCGAATGTCATTTTGACCTTTGATTATCATCCATCAAGAGAAATTGTGGTTAGAAATCAAAAGTTTATTGTTTTATAAGCTAAATATTTGGCTTTCTCTATGGATACAACAGACTACCGCAAGCTGTTGCTAGGATATTCTATTAATTTTAATTGTGTTTTTTAGACATTGTGAATGATCGTAAACTAAAAAGTATAAAGTGTAATTTATTCCACTAATTGCGAGGTTCTGAATGAAGCTTTTAAAAGCTTTCTGTGCTCGTTTATTGAATAACCCAGCTCAAAATATAAAAATATTATATCATTTTAAAAATGAGACACAATAAATTAAACACATAAATAATTTGTCATTAGGGGTAAAAATAAACGCGACGCTTTGTGTGATAATGTCCCACTTTTTTTCTCCAATTTTGACTTATAAACTGTTAACTCCAGTTTAAGAAATCCTGAATCAGCAGCTTTTATAACTACAATCTGTATTAGTACAAGCAGACAAAGATGATTCTAATGCAAACTCAAACCAATACAACTAAATAAATTAGGTACTCACTATTAAATATACTCTAATTATAAAAAACTTCGTTTCTAAACATGCACGGGATACATAACGCCGAGTATAATACCTTATCGCAGCGTCCTAAGCAGTGAAACATAACAGAAAATTCACCTGAGCGTACTATATATTTCGCCTGAAATATTGTGTACACGAAATCGGAACGGTAAAAAGAAATCGAAAATCCACACGAAAACTTGGCAAAGATCACAATGAATGCCCGGAGATGCACGGTAGAAAGTCGAGAGGCTGCGAGTTAAATTTAGAAACGGGTATGTTTAAATCTGGAAATTTAGGAGAGCGGCGCGAACGCAGACTATAAACATTTTAGAGAAGAAGACGAAAAACATCGACCTATCTGTCTTATTTTTTTCAAACTGGGATAAAAATTTATTTTCATTACCTTATATTTATCTGAGAATGAACTAAGAACACGGAAAATGATAATATCCTATGTACCTTGCTATCGAAAAAAATGGCGTTATAGTGGCATTTTAAATAAAAAAGATGATATTTGTTGGGCTGACCTCTATATGTCATTTATTAAAAACTTGTCATGAAATTAATTTTTAAATGAATTAAAGATCAAACGATCTAAAGAATATTTTCACTAAGCCTGAAGATAAATGCGCCAACATATAGCAGATGGAACCGACAAAGTTTTTGACGTATATATTTTATGCTCGCGTCACTGATTGGGGATCCAATGTAATAACTCCCAGCTTTGTCCAGCGTTAGTGTGTCGATCTGCGGAGCGGAAGGTACAGGTGCATCTCAAAAGTGGCTCATCCCTATAACTTAATAAAAAAGCGATACGTTAAAACAATCATTTAGTATGTTATTATATGACATAAATTAGGATTGATTGACGTATTCAATTGTTTTCGGTCACTTCCTGTATCACCGGAAATGACCACAACTTTTGATTTTTATTGCATTTTGGCTTCCATTCTGACCAGCTTACATAATCCTCAGATATTATTAAATATGTTTTGATAATTATTTCAGACATATTAATAATTTTAAAAAAATATGTTCAGCTTTTTTTTTAATATTATTAATATACTTAAAATATAATTAATTTTAAATGGCACCCTCGGTCTTTTTTTACTTTATTCGATAGAAAATAACGCTCTCATATGTCAGCTTTTGACATTTTCGCATATGGTTTATTTGAAATTATAACTTGCGGTTCGTAACGAAAATTTGACTGGAAATACCAAGTGTGTGGTATCAAATTATTCGTAAAAAACGCTTTTTCCAAATATGCTAATGAGCCACCCTCGTTCCATTTGAAAAAATTGAGATATGATTAAAAAGACGATTTGGACATTTTTGAACTGGCCAGGACAAGACAGTAAAAACATTAGACGATCAAATCTATTTTTCCACGGCTCCTTGATTAAGAATTAGTGTTTTCAACAAAGCCCTCTGGATTGAAATTTAGAATACAATTTTTTTATTAAGCGAGAATGTCAAAAGTTGACATATGGTATGTCATTCTATTCAGAATATCATTTATTATCGAATAAAGTAAAAAAAATGCCGAGGGTGTTATTTAAAAATCAAAAGTTGTAGTCATTTCCGGTGAAACCAAAAAACCAAAAACAATTGAATACATCAATCAATCATAATTTATGTCATATATTAACATACCAAAACTCGTTTTTTTATCTGAAAAAATAAAAAAGTTATAGGGGCTGAGCCACTTTTGAGACGCACCCGGTATTATGGAAAAAAAATTACTGTAAACAATATCTATACCTTTGTGGTGAGGTCATCACTGGAAAATCTGGGTATATCGCTAATGTAGGACTAAACTTAAAAAAATGAAAATGTAGGTATATTTTATTTCCGGATTATACAGGGTGTCCGAATATTCCATGGACATAGAACTATTACGTATTTTATAGAATAAAAAAAGTTAATTGGACACAATTTACCTCTACACAAAAATTCCATATGATCAAAAAAAAACGGCGTCCAGTTGGCTTGGAAATAACCATCGATTACATTCACCATATAATTTTACATGTGAAATGACAGCGATCTTCATTTCATAGCTATCGCTGACGCCGTTTTATCGATCATACGGTACTTTTTTGGTCAGTTAGCAGGCATCAAATTAAAAAAAAATAAACCCGTTTTTACGATATTTTCTAATCGATATTCCGATTTGGAAGAAATTTAGGGAATAGTAAACGCCACGAATGTTTGGGAGTGATTTATCGATCGCTACCATGTGAACTAATCTGTTCAAGGTTGCATAAAACTTAATTCCAGTGCCGTGGTGTTTCAAGTCATTATAATAATCAATATATGATCTGTTGTAATTTGTTGTTTGAACTGTCAAAGTCTTGTCAAAACATATATTTGGTTGGTAATGGTGTGGATCCGGTGGCTGACCTTGAAACGAGTTTTTGCTGCATATAGTGACAGACACTACGCATGCGCACATCTTCGATGTTGCCAGTTTGCAAGTTATTTTGGAATTATTTTCAGTAGAAAACAAATATATGCTTTTCAGTGTTTTTTGTCAATATATACCTATAATCGAAAAAACGGCGTCCAGTTGGCTGGGAAATGACGATTGACATTTCCCATATAAAATGACAGCGATCTTCATTTCATAGTCATCGCTGATGCTATTTTTTTTCAATCATAGTACGCGGTATATTATTTATATTATTATTTTAATATTTCGCTTGTGAACACGTGAACGCTTATTATGTATTTTCATAGGCAATAAAATTAAATAGAAATAAAACTCTAGATTCCTATAATTAATCTAATTGCTCTGGATTATTATGCTACGTTTAAAAAGGGCTTTATTAAAAATTCGGGAAATTAAAAGGGATGTGTCCAAGTTTTTTCTTTTTTCTTTTTTTTTTAATTTTTAAATGCTGTAGCTCCATGTCATGTTCATAATAGTTTTTTTTAACATTCCATCAAAACTACGGAGGCCTTAAAAGGCCTTTTAGCCTCCGTAATTAAAATTGTAGAATCAGCTTCAGCAACATTAACAGTTACCTTGTTTTAATTCTGCTTATACATATATATACAATTTTATATATTCTTTCTTACCTTAATTATGGATATCAAGATAAATCTGAAATTATAAAATTAATTATAGAATTTGTATTATTATTGATTATTGATTAACACTCAAAAAAAAATTTCAACTGCAAATATAATAATTCGAAAATAAATTGCAATTTGGCAACATCGACGATGTGCGCTTGCGGAGTATCGATGATCAAATGCAGCAAATATGGGCTTCAAGGTCAGCCACCGGATCCACACCTTTACCATTTGGTTATAAATATAAAATGGAATGCCCCATTGGTCGCACTGCAAGCACACCAATGGACTGAGGCACAATAACGAATCAATCAAAGAAACGCGATATAGTATCGTCTTTGTCAAACACGCTAACATTTTAGAATAAGTAGGAGGAGCACAGGCAGATGATTAGATCGGGCCTTTAAAAACCTACGTCTGCGGTAAAAATTTACGTTTTTAATGTAAAAATGATAGCGCGCGTGTCGATTCTAACTTCATCAAGCAATGAATCACTCCCAAACATTCGTGGCGTTTACTATACCAGTGTTTTGATAGGCGCTTTAACATTTGATTTTCACAAAAAATAGAAAGTGTATAAAAAGGAAAACAGAAAGTCTAGTAGACAGGGCCTATTTTTCATCTGGTCGGGCCCTAAGGCCCAAGCAAAAATTCGGGCCCTCTTTTCCAATAAAATTCAAAAATTCTCTTGTTAGTGTGGGTTAAAAAAATTAAACAATTATTTTTATTTTTTTAATACTTTTAAAAAATAAATAAACATTATTATATTCAACAAAATAAATAATGAAAAAAAAACAAAAATTATATCAATCTAAAGCTTATTTTATTTAATTCTGTTTTCCTTATCAGAGGTAACTGTTTTTTTTTTCTCTGCTATGTAAATTTACATTTGAAATTATGAACATTTTACAACCTCTAACGGGCCCCCCAGACCACCGGGCCCAAGGCCCGGGCCTTTTGGTAAGATAGGCCCTGCTAGTAGAAATGTTCTGCAACTTGCTTTACGACTGATTTTTTACGTAATAAGGTTCTTCTAATACATTTTTATCTCTCGTAAAAAATGGCACCTAACATAGTTTTTGAAAAAAAAATGTATATACAAAGCTACCTTACAAAAATATTTCTTGTCACATCAAGCGTTAAAATTTAGAAGAAATGTCAAATGTTAGGTCAGTTTCACAAATCATCTATGACAATAAGCTTCATAAATTTGAAATTAATTATCGTGTTGGTTTATTCTTGCCCCTTAATAGATAAATACACTGTTGTATAGAGGTAAATTGTGTTTACATATAAACTTATTTTGATTCCAGAAATACATACAGTTCATACCAAATAAACTTTTAGTCGCGTAATTAAGCTTGGCCGACATGGCGTTACCCACTTTTATATATTTTCTTTTAATCAAAATCAAAATATTTTAGGAAACAAAAATAAATTAATTATAAATATATAAGCAGTTATTAACAGCACTTAAGGGCCATTACTATCGCTTTCCCGTTCAAAATCTTCTAATAAAGCTATTAAACTAACTTGTACACTTCGCACTAAACGAGGTTCTAAAAGAACAATGTTCGACTGCAAGGTCTGCTAGGGAACATTTTCAAGTTTAAAGTATCACAACACTATTTATTTAAACCAAAAACTCGTAATACAAAACTAAAGTGTCTAAACGAATGACAATGTCAGGAAATAAATAAATAAATGCGACAACTTGACATTTTTGCAGTAGAGCTACCACCTGAATGACCAACGCAAAATTTAAATTCCAGTTAAGCTTCATTCAGTACCTCCCAATTAGTGGTTTCAATTACATTTTATACTTTTTAGTTTACGATCATTCACAATGTGTAAAAACACAATTAAAATTAATAAAATATACTAGCAACAGCTTGCGGTAGTCTATTGTATCCATAGAGAAAGCATAATATTTAGCTTATAAAACAATAAACTTTTGATTTCTAACCAAAATTTTTCTTGACGGGTGATAATCAAAGGCCAAAATGGCATTCCTCGCAAATTTTGAAGTATAATCAGTGGAAAAGTCAAAAGTTTGTCCAATAATTGAAAATTACTACCACTAATTATGACGTTCTGAATGCTTACATTAAAATTAGGTGAACAAACTTCTATGGCTAATTGAAACTACTAATTTATTCAACTGATTTCGAGGTTCTGAATGAAACTTTAGTCAGCACGGCGCCGTATATGTCCATGTTTGGCAACAATGAATTTAAAAATCGCGCCCTCGATTACGTAACTAAAAGTTTAATTGATATGAAATATAGTAGTACTATGTCGAGACGCCCTGTATATAGTTTATAGTTCTGATAGATTGAAGGTAGTTTCGTTTGTTTTTTATTGTAAGAACATAAACGGTTAAATATCAAAGATTGTCTCTGAATGTAATCATATATAACAAAGAATGCGTTTCATTTCGATTCTTTTTATATTTAGACACACACGACAGGTATAGACATTATTTACATATGAGTGGTCTATAACTCATAACAGATATATTAAGAAAATTAATTTTAAGGTAAATCAATATAGGACAATTATTAATTTGAAATTAAAATGAATATTAAATGAAGGCCGAAAAATGGATATAAGAAAAAATAATATTGCTCTTTAAATATATATTTATTTTGAAAACGATTCTTGAGCAAGAAATTATACAAAGCAATAAAACATCAATAAACTACAATAAAAAAACAAACGAAACAAAGGATAAACAAAAATAAAAATTAACATCTTAAACCACACAAACAAAAGCCTTTGGATGAGAAGGATGTAAAAAGCCGTCGAAACGTCGATAAATTTTGATCTGTCTGCAAGAAAAAATATTCGATGGATATTTAAATTTCACGATGTTGTACACAAAAATATAAAATAAATTACGTAAGATATGTGTGCAATTATTTCTGTCCGTTCTTACGTTTCGTATTTGAAAGTTAATAAAACATACAATTAGATGCTTGAACTCTATTAACGTTTCGAAAATATTAATTGGCAACTAAAGATACATATGGAAAGCAAAAAGCAATGAGAAGATGAAAACATGCATTTACAAAGCGAAGTGAAATTTGCCATAAAAAGCCTTGTTCAAATTATAAGTAACATCTACCTCGCACGGTGGTGTGGAGATCTCCATATCCTCGACCATCTCTAATCGGGCCACTCCCTCGTTGGTTGGCTTAGACACCACGCCTTCCAATTCCCGTTCCAACTCTTCTTTGTTTTGCTTCAGCCGCGCGATTTCTTCGTTGCTCCTATTCCTAATTTCTATCATGCTCTTTATGATTTCGCAGGCTTTCAGTTGCTCACTTTTCAATTTGACGATCTTCTGTTTTTGGGTGGTAAATTCGGCTTTTACGGCACCGAATCGGGCGAGCAGCGCAGCGTCGCCACCCCCCTCAGCCAATAGTCGCTCGAATGTGGCGAGAGCACGCCCGTCGGGCGTGGAAGGCGCCGGAGAGCGACTTTCCGCCTCGCCTACCGGTACATGTGGTGCGTCCGTTTGCGCAATTCCATTAGGTGCTGCTGCGTCCGAAACTGAAAGAAAATGAGCGTCAGTTGATTGTTGGGGGGTGGAAACACAGTCCTGGTCCACCGCTAAATTCTGATTTTTGTTCGCCTCGGAGACGGCCGCTTCCAGTCTCATCTGCATATCACGGATCGTGTCTTTGTGCCTCTTATTCTCGACGTGTAACGAATCCAAGCGGAGGGTTAAAGCCATTTGGTTTCGCTCTAATATTTTTTTGTCGTGTTCCCGTTCCTTTTTCTCTTCTTCCAGGTCCGCCTTTGCATTGACAAATCGCTGATTGGAAACCTCTAATTGAGCGTAAAGGCGTTCCATAGTTTTTTGCTGTTCTTGAACTTTAACTTCCAAGGATTCCTGCTTGAGACGAGAACGTTCGATTTTTTCTTCGTATTCTTTAGCTTGACAAGCAAACTCTACAAGCCGTTGGTTTGCAACAGAAAGTTCTCGATTCAATGTCGCCAAAGATGCATCTTTAGATTCGCACTCTTTATGAAGGGTATCGATTTGGAAATGAAGCATTTCGCTCCTATCATACGAATTTATTACTTGATCACTATCCCTTTTGCAAGCGTTGACCTAAAATTGAAATTTTCTATGTTTAATACGTAACTGTAATACGTGAATGTTGTTTTTATTTTTTTGTTCTTTGACATTGTAAACGTTTATAAATGTTTATTTTAAACAATAAGACTGACAATATTATTTGTATAATGTTTTGTATTATCTTTTGTTTGTTTGTTTGTGTACTTTGTTTGTTTACTTTGTTTAGTTTACCTTTGTCTACAAATTGAAAAATTTTTTGTCAATAAAGGCATTTATTTATTTATAACTTAAAAACTAAAAAGCAACTAGTTTTCCATATAATATGTGTTTTAAACACCGAGGAAGTAAGTTTCAGATGACAGCTGTCAAAAACGCGTCTACAAAGCTAACATGGATAGCCATAAGCAGACTATGGCCATCCATGTTATCAGAAATCATAGAGTATTAGCTTAAAAAGACAAACAACCTTCGTTAATGAACAGTTGTCTATCATTTTAAACAAATACTCTATTAATACAGTTTCTGCTTTCATTTTTTTGACGTCGCGTCGTCTGCTGATATTATGAATTTCCTTGCCAGACTATATACCCTGCTGTCATCCAATTTATGTGGTCTGGATTTTAATGCGCGTGACAAAGAATAATATAAATGACAGACAGAGAGACAATATCAAAAACGGCCTAGAGTGTTGCCGGTTTTTTACGTTTGTACGAAAATGTGTATTGAGAAATATAAGCTATTTTAAAAACTTTTATGTATACTACTCTAAAATGAAGATAATATATCTAAACTAAATATAGTCTATTACAGCTGTAGTAAAATGAGTAACTAATAGTGAAAAATAAACTTCCAACCCTAGATGCAACATTTTTCGTAAACGCCTACCTGTACGGTTTGAAATTTTGATGCAAAATCCGGCAATAACGCATAAAAGAAATGTGTCGACCAAATTTTTATCTCTTTTTAATATATTTGAATGCCCATTAAGCTATCTACATCATTGTTTTACACGTTAAAATCCAGACCGCACAGTTTCGATGACCAAATCGGTATAGTTCGACTTTTTATGAAAAATAAACAGCATGTAAAGCCGAGGACACACCTGGGCCCGAATTCTGGAACTTCGATATAAAAACGTTACGCTTTCAAAGCGGTAAGCAAAAGTATTCGATCAGCGGCACGTCAAGCAGTCGATTCTGGTATCCTCGTTGCCGTGCGAATCGTTTTCTGGATACGCGTTGAGCACATATTGGCAGCATCGCAATTTCTCAGGTATCTAATAGTTTACTAACAGTCAAATGTAGATAAAACGATGAAAAATGTCAGTGTTACATGATGTTATGTCAACCTATTTTTCCATATATTTTTCTATGGTGTGGCATTATTCTTATTATACGAGGGAAATGTTGAAGACAGCATTTTCGATGTTTTGAACAACATTTATAGCTGCCAAGTCGTAAATTATCAATAACTTATTGAGAAATTTATACAAGAAGAAATAGAGAGCAAGAGAACGCACAAAATCACATTTTTTTCTGTTTTTACTGACTGACTGTACAAGCAAAACGATCCTGTAAGGTAGCAGTTTTCAAACCGCTTAGAGCAATGGGTACAGACGCTAAGCGCGTCAGATGAGAATACCCAAATCGGTAGTTAAGTGCGCGCTAAGCGAAAATTAATCTTATATATGCTGAGCGTCTAAAAGCGCTTAGCGTTTTCTAAGTTACAGAATTCAAGCCCTGACGAACGTCAACATTCGTTCGCATTCGCGAGAAAATGTTTCTCTTGAAGAAACATTTGAATGAAAAAAATATGAAGCTTGAAGCTTCGTACAGACCTGAATGTTGCACCGAACAACAAACGGAATGGCAAATGAAGACGAAAAATTATAAACTTACTTTTAGCGAACCGAACAGCAAACGAAAATTTTTTCTTTTATTTTGAAAATGTTTCAAATGTGGATGCTGCAGCAACATATATCTACATATTATATATTATGCGTTAACTTCCAAAAAAAAAAGCTAGAAAATAAAGAGGATGGTGGAAAATACATTTATACACCCAAAGAAATGCGGAACATTTTGTAGTTTTAGATTGCCACAGTAATTTGTGTTTTTGGTACAATCTAATTAAATCAAAACATTTCTCTTCCGATCACTCCATTATGCCTAGGAAATTCTAATTAAATAAGATAATATTTTTTATTAAATAAGCCTTTACTGCTTTCGCCATTTTGTTTTTGTTTCCGTCCAAACTTTCAAACGCATTCGCATGCATTTTCGTTTGATATCAAACTAAAAACCGACAACCAAGCCAAGATTTGAAATTCTGTTTGCAAACATGTTCGTAGCCCGTCCAAACTAGCGTCTCATTTGTCGTTCGGTTCGTTGTTCCGTTTGTTATTCGGCGCAACGTTCAGGTCTGTGTCAGGCTTCAGGTGTGAATTGCATTCGCAGCGAATATACGTACGACAAATGGTTTCAGCGCGAACGAATGCTTTCCATCTTCTGGTGGTAAAAGTGAATAGACCAAAGAAAAACGCGAGCCGCGGATGATTAGAAACGTTGCTGTGTGGACGTCTCAGTAAAAATGCAGGAAGTGGAAAGAGTGCGAATGGTGGAAATGTTAGCGAATGAAAAGGATTCGTTCAAATGTGTCACACGTCGCCCGGTGCGAACGAATAGCAATGTTGCGAATGCGAACAAATGGTTCGTCAGGTCTGTTCTCGGCTTAACATTCGTTCGACGTAACAAATTCGAGTGTTGCGTAAAATGGATTTTAAAATATATTTCTATGTCATAAAAAATTATCACCTCCATTTGCAATCTAAGCTCTTCTACTTCTTGTTGTAGCATAACTAGTTGGTCTTCTTTCCTCTGCTTGTATTTTCTATATTCCTCTTCTTCTAACTCGAGCGCTTTGACCGCTTGAGAAAATAAATCGTGTTTTTCTTTAACGTCCTTTTGTAAATTTGCTATTTCAACCTGAAATAATAAAATAATACCCTCTTAACCAAGTGCAACAATAAAATTTAAAACAATCCAAATATGCAAAATTTCCAAAATGATGCAACCACTTATTATCAAGAATGCGAATGCTGGTGTCATCAGCAGACAACCTCAAGCTTAATTGTATCTAACTCTGTCACGGGTAAATGATTTGCTCTAGTATATAAGCTCAGTACTATTAGGATTTAAATTAGTTCAGAGTTCATACTTTATAACGGTCGGTGATACTTATTTGACCGAAACATTCTGTCAAATTTCAAAATGAAAGCCACTGTCAGTGTAAATTTAGATTAACCCCTTTCTAAAACAAATCTTCCGGATAAATATTAAATTTGTCTTCCCCCTCCTTTAAAATAGCCCTAAAAACATAAACAATCTCTTTTCTTTCTTCCCCAATATCATCAGATATACAGGGTGTCCCAGGCTAAGCGTGCATTAAAAGTTTCCAAGCTCTTTTCTTCTCTAAGAACTATAAGATCTAGATAGGAGATTTTTTGCACATCATTGTTTCACCAGGAGATCTATCCATTAAAAATTTTTCAATATGGCGGCACTTCCGGAAATACCGGAAGTTGACAACAACTTTCTTATTTTAAATGGGTGCCCCCATTTTTTATTACATACTTAAGTTCTCTGTAAAATTTTATGAATTTTGATATCAAACATTCTATACCTAACATTAACTATTTTTGAGAAAAAAAATATTTAAAATTCTTGGAAGAAAATACTGCCTGTCAAAAATATGCGTATAGCCTCAAGGTCAAATTTAGTGATTACCACAGCCACTGTGCTATAAAGAGAAGACATGTGGCTATCTATTTCAAAAATTAAATGTTCGAATGTCATATAATAATGACCGCATCTGTCATGGAATTGAGCTATTAAAAAATGTTATAAATCATTCTTCTCAAATGGAAACAAACTTTTTTTATTTCACTAGTGAAAAGGCTTTTCAATTCGTGAAAATATGACACATATTGCATAGTGAAATAAAAAAGTGGGTTTCCATTTGAAAAAATTGATTTATGATAATTTTTTAATAGCTCAATTCCATGACAGTTACCACCATTATTATATGACATTTGAACAATTTAATTTTCGAAATAGATAGCCACATGTCTTCTCTTTGTGTCACAGTGGCTGTGGTAATCACTAAATTTGATTTTTAGGCTATACAATTTTTTTTGACAGGTAGTTTTTTTCATCCAAAAATTTTAAATATATTTTTCTCAAAAACGTCAAAATACTCAGGAAAACATCAGGTATAGAGTATTTAATATAAAAATTCATAAAATTTTACAGAGAACTTATTTATGTAATAAAAAATGAGGGAACCCGTTTAAAAAAAGAAAGTTGTTGTCAACTTCCGGTATTTCCGGAAGTGACGCCATATTTAAAATATTTTTAATAGATAGATCTCGTTGTAAAACAATGATGTGCAAAAAAACTCCGATCTAGAAACTGTGGTTCTCTAGAAACTTCTAATGCACGCTCAGCCTGGGACACCCTGTATAGCTGGCCATACTTCGGCAGCTGATTCCTCGGGGGTGGATTTTTTTAGTGGGTTTACAATCTGACTCGCACTCCAAAGTTTACAGAACTTTTGTGTGTCCTCCTGTAGTTACACCAATGATCGTGATGAATAATTGTAGAGAGGTGGACTAACCTAACCTAACCTAAAGACACAGTTTTCGACGGTTTTATCGTATGTTTGAATTAAAGACCTGCGAAATCCTTAACACTATAAAATATATTTTTATAAATCCTAAATATAGTCCTCAGGATTCATTAAACATCAAGAACTTTAATGAGGCGTGAGGGTGAGGAAATAACTCACATATTACCCTCACACGAGGCGTGAGGGTAATATGTGAGTTATTTTTTGGCTCTCATTCTGGCACTGCCTTTCTGAATTCGCACGAGCCGCCATTGCTATACAGAGAAACTAGTCAATCAGATTGACGTTAAAAAACCCTATACAAATTATATAGTAAACGCTACGAATGTTTGAGAGTGATTCATCGGTCGCTACCATGTGAACTAATCTGTTCAAGGTCACATAAAACTTAATTCCAGTGCCGTGGTGTTTCAAATCATATAATAATCAATATAATCTGTTGTAATTTGTTGTTTTAACTGTCAAAGTCCTGTCAAAACATATATTTGGTTATAAATATAAAATGGAATGCCCCATTGGTCGCACTGCAAGCACACCAATGGACTGACGCACAAAAACGAATCAATCAAAGAAACGCGATATAGTATCGTCTTTGTCAATCACGCTAACATTTTAGAATAAGTCGGAAAAGCGCAGGCAGATGATTAGACCGGGCCTTTAAAACCCTACGTCTGCGGTAAAAATTTACGTTTTTAATATAAAAATGATAGCGCGCGTGTCGATTCTATCTTCATCAAGCGATGAATCATTCCCAATCATTCGTGGCGTTTACTATAACAATCTCGTTTAACTCTGAAAAATAGATGTTTAAAAACTTACTTGTAGTTCGATATTTTTCTTAACGATATTATCCTTGTCCAAGGTGAAGTTAGTTCCCATTTTTTCCTCCAGAAAATAGATCCTCAGTTTTAAGTTGAAATTCTCCTTTTTGAGGGTGGTGAGTTGTTCCTCGAATTCTTTGACAGTGCGGCCGCGCATCGGTCCCGTTGGCGATCGCATCGTATCTGAAAAAAAAGACAAACTTGTACAACTTAGAAATATATAGGGTGTTTCAAAAAGCACGTGCCATCTCTCGTGGGGAGATTCCTCACGTAAAAATAAGATTTATTTTTTATATCAACATAGGCCCGATTCTGCTTTGTTTCGTAGCTACAAGGGGTCTTCATATTTTTTTCGATTCTTATAATTTTATTCAGAGAGCTTTTAGCGATTCGAATGAAATTTTTGAGACTAAAAGTTACTATAAGTGACAATATTTTAATGCTAAAAAAGTGCCGACAGATTTACCAGGGGCGAGCATATGGATTATTATTGGAATATTTTTCTAAAAAAACATATGCGCCATTGACTTCTTTTTCTCTTGTTAGCAAAATTGTGTAGGCCTGCTTTTACTACCGATTAAAAAAAGATAAAAAATTGTGTCTTGATATTTTGTCCATTTGGATCTCACTGAGGAGATAAGCGCAGTTTTATTAATCACAATTAATAAAATTAAAATTAAAATAAAATTAATAAACTATTTATTTCATCTAATTTATTATTAAATGATATTAAAATTTATAACACTGATGTTATTATGGTGCTACCTACCTACCTACAGCAAATTCCCCAAAAAAATCTTTAAAACTGTATCTTTAACCCTTAAGTACTCGCGTATGTTTCACAGGCGTAAGTAGTTGGATGGCGCCTGAAAGGCGCTAGAGTAAGTTATTGCAAGATTTATTTAAATTGTGCATTTTTATACAGGGTGCTACAAATTCGAGGTACGAGCATTAATATCTCGGCAACGGTTAATAGATACGAATATGGTTAAATTAGGGCAAAGTTGCGCTTTGGGATATTCACCAACATGCCATTAAAAAAGTTTTAAAAATTTCAAGGATTGCTGAGTTTTTTAGAAAAAGCAGATTTTTTTGAAAATAAATTTTATTTTTTCCTGTCTGCTGTTGCTTCTTAGAAAATAATAAAATAATCACTTTATTAGGTCTAATTGATAGTTTTTTAGATTTTCAAATAACTTGATAATTTGTGAGATACAGAGGACAACTTAATATTTTTAAATACCGACCTGCATTTTTTATTTCAGGTTTTGAAAGAACTTGGTGTCCTGAGTACAATGATATGCCACACTTTATACTTTTTTTTTGTTTTGGGTACCTTAATAACAACAAAACTATATAATTACTATTTAAAATAATTTCAAGTCAGACTCTGGTTTTTTAAATTATGTAATCTGATTATATTCATTGCAACAATATTGATCAGCGCTAATTAAGATTGAATAAGGAAAATCAAGCCAATTAGAAGATTCAAATAAATAATATCCACGTCAGCAATTTAAAGATGTTATTATTAACTTTTTTTTTGGAAAATCTCAGTGTACGATCTAATAATATGCATAATATTAATCGTAGTTATTATAAATAAATCAATTTCTACAAACTAGTTGCTAATGCTCAACATGTTCGAAAGGGTTGACCCTCCCTATTGCACAAATTTATTTTTCGTTCAATTTGATTTATAGCTCTTTGAGCATATCTCCTTCTTATACTTCCGAATGCATTTTGTACTTTTTATTGTAAATGTTAAAATGGTATTGATTTCACTTTTACAAATGACGTCAAGTAATAGACTAACCCCTTGGCGACAGGTCCTGGAATCTCGCTGGCCATTATACTGCTCTACCATTTCCAATCCATTATTAAATTATTTGATTGTTTATATTATATTACATTTATATTTTTTTATTGTTTTATCGATTTGATTTTCCGTATTCAATGTTTTACAGCACGTCATAAGTAATATATTGTAACATGAATAGATTAAATATTAAAAAAAACAGAGCCCGACTTGAAATTAGTTTAAATAAATTGTGCTGAAATGTCAGAAACAACAAAAAAATATTAAATGTGGCATATCATTGTAATCAGGAGATCGAGTTCTTTCAAAACGGCCAATAAAAAATGCAGGTGCGCATTTAAAAATTCCGAGGTAAAAGTCTATGGGCACTCCACTAATACGCACACGAAAGAAAATTATAATAAATCGAAGAAAAATGAAGGCTTTAACCCCCCGTAGCTACGAAACGAAGCAGAATCGGACCTATGTGGATATAAAAAATAATTCTTTTTTTTTTACCTGAGGAATCTCCCCACGAAGTATGGCACATGTTCCTTGAAACGCCCTGTAGAACCGATTGAGCTTTTACAATAGCTGTCGTTTTCATCGAAATCGCCCACGGAACTATTCCTCGAACTGGGAGAGTAAGATGGCGGCGGAGATGGGCCATCTCCTTCCCGCGCGGCCGATCCACCCTCTGCGATATTGCTCTTGACGAGAGCGATGAGATAATCTTTGTTGGACATGGCTTGCAAGGGTTGCATTAAAGATTATGTCACGAGTAATTTTTTTAGGGATACTTATGTCGAAATATGAAATGACGGAAGTGCCAGAACGGATGACAGAATGCTACCGAATTTGTTACAGGTAAACAGGTTGCTTGACAGGTAAATAGTTAATATATTTACTTTTTACTTTTGTACTTCTATCTACAGGAGATTTGTTCCCACAAGCACCTACCAGTGACACAATCACCTACTAGGGATGACACCTACTATTAGCGTATGTTTTTTTTGTGCTCTAGTAGTTTTGTCTTTTTGCTATCTAAGACTGGCCACAGTCTTCGAGCTGTAGCGCAGTCCTCACGGTATTGCCACGTCTTTTTTGCTGCTAGGCCTTGATGGTAGTTACTATAACTTCCTTCAGTGTGTTGATTGTCACAGGTGGTGGTATATGCCACGTATTCCCCCTTGGCCCCCTCGTTGGCGAGTCTGTCCGCTTCCTGACTGCCCACTACATTGCTGTGGCCAGCAGAGAGTCGCACCCCTTGACGCAGCCAGGACAGTGCTTCTAGGCAGTCCATCACAGTTTTAGATCTCAATAATTACATAGTGATGCTTTTTAGAGTGCCCAAGTTGTTAAAGTATACGACCTATATGTCCTATTGGTCTATCAGCGATTTTCCCTCGTATAGGCTTGGTGTATTCTCCGTCCAATAACTACAAATACACGGGTTTAAATGGCGAGTAAACGAAAAAATTAGTATATAATTATTCTAAAAGTATTAGAAAGTATAATTTGTGGAAATTGTAAACAAAAAAATAAAAAGATAAATATTTTGATATCTTCAGAAGATCTAACTTGCATTATAATTTATTATTCCAGTTAAAAAAAAATTAGATGAGTTCAACTACGGTAGCGAGCATAGTTTTATCACCGGTTTTACTAGTGGGGCATAATTGGATCTATTTCAGCTATAACGAAATTTTTTAAGGTACATAGTTATAATTTTAGAAGATGTTCATAAAACATTTAATCACTAGTTGATTAAAAAAGTATGAGAAATTATGACGCTAGAAAATATTGTTTCGGGAGAGTTGAATATTCGGGAAAGTTGAGTTATTGAATGTTATTGCACCCAATAATGCCCTAATTACGCCCTCCATTACGCGTTAACATTTTTTTGGGCAATTTTATTAACATTCGAAATTGTCACCAAACCAAACCTAACCTAACACAACAAGACGCCTAGTTCGAATTCTTTTTCACTTATTTTTTAATACCCGAAACAAGCGTTACAATGGTGCCCGGTGGCGTAGAGGTACAGGCTCTCGTCTACCAATCTCAAGGTGTGGGTTTGATTCCCACACCCGGCATTTCATCAGCCGACTATTTTTATTAAAATAAAAATAGTTTGGGTACCTAGGTCGACTCAGCCTTAAATGAGTACTTGGGATTCACAATCCTGAGGTAATAATAGGCGGTTGAAGCGTAGTGCTAGCCACATTACCTTCCTTGTATACCGGACGGCTCTAGTATAGCAAGCTGTACCTTGCTACTCCCAATGCGTTAAACGCTATATACGGGAGCTATTATTATTATAACAGCGTTACATTACACAAACCTCGTACGTGAGTCTTTTATAGTCTCAATAACTGCACTAGCAAAAAACTAAAATACTTAAATATTATGACAAAACCCCGATTTCAATATTATTTTAATGCGATCGACATGACGGCGGCCGGCGTGAACTAGATTTTGATCATTTCTGATTTCTGCCTAGAGTGCGCTGCGGTCGGAATTTGTTGAAATCAACTGAAATGCACCAAACCTGTACAACTGGCCGCTTAATTTATAGCGTAAACCTCTGTTTGTTGATGGCTGTAGGACATTGCAGCCATCCGATAGCCTTAGAGATCGTCGGATGTCTGGTTCCTCTGAGATGCATATACCTGTTCCCTCCTGGGGTGTAACTTTGTTCAAGTTAGAAACCGATCGTTTAGAAGTGATGTCGAAGCCAGATCGGCACTATGTTCATTGCAAAACTATTGTCGCTCAAATGCTGCGAAATATGATATCACACAATATGATATCACACAAAGCACTTAAAAGATAAAAAAAACGCTGCTAAGACTATCAAAATGTTGATCTAATAACAATTTGACGTTTATACTATTACGCGAAAAGCAACTGTTTTCCAAAGCCTACCATGACTTCACTGAATCATCGTTTCTTGTTCACTATTATTAATATCTTAATTATTAGATATTAATACATCTGGTATTATGGTATTCTGGTATTTCGTCGATTTTAAAATAAACAAACTGTTTCTATCTTATTTTTTTGTTAGAATGGGCCTAATCAAGAGGGCTACTGATACTGTATCGTAAAAAGAATGTAATTAAGGGGCTTATTTTTTGGTATTTATTAAAATTTTGCTAATATCTTCGGTTTGAAAGAAGATATCAAGATGCGGTTTTCGCTGACTTTTTAAGCTTTTACTACTCTTTACTATCAGCTAAAATAACACATACTATCGTATTTAATTTTTTTGAAAAAAACGCGCTATGTTTGTTAAATTGTAAGAAAGCGCCCCCTAGCGTCTACGTTCAAAACCTTATTATTATTTTTATGGTATAATATAGAGTAAAAAACGCTCTTTTAAACGAGCCCTCGTTTGTTGGATTCTGATCATCCAGTCCGGAGTTATTAACATTTAAATAAAGATAGATCTAACCTTCCCCCACCACTTTATTTTAGCAGATAGGGAAAATGGGTCTAACAAAAAATATCCAAAATTTACTGAAGATTATGAAGCTATTATTTATAGTACCCATTATCTAGGCAAAATTCTGTAAAAATCTATTTTCTTAATTTCCATAGCAGTTGCGCCATCTAGCGGCCGTTTTACAAACTTAAAAATAATTTCCAGCAATTTCTCATAGCCCCTTTAGTTATAAATATTTTTTTCCGTAAGCCCTACGGCTAATACTTTCCGAGATACAGTCGAGAGGTATTCTTAGTGGGACACCCGGTACTTGTAAAACACACTGATGTGTCACATATCACAAGTACCGTATGATCGAAAAAAAAACGACGTCAAAAACCAGCCGAGGAATGACAATCGATAATTAGATTATATTGTTCAGATAAAATCGGATAATTTTGGCGATGTCAATCTCTAGATGTCATGTACTAAAACTTAACATAAAACTCGTCAAAAATTAACACTAATTAGTAATTACAGAAATATTAAAAAAGGATAGAATGTTTCCAGATACAAATCTATTTCCAAAAAATTATTTTTTCTCGAATTTAAAAATAATTAGTTCTATTACATATTGAATTCTAGAATAGCAGTGTTTATCAACAGGAAAATAGTAATATATTATAATAGTTATAATTTTGTTTTTTTAGAAGACGCCAATAAAAAATCTTCAGTTTAAAAATATCTTTTACGTCTCAATTGTGGAAGATATTTGATCAATTTTAACAATTTGGGGTTAAGAATGGCACGAATGCTATTTAAAATAGCTGCGAAAAAATGTACATTTGGAAAAGAATTCTTAATGAGCAAAAAACGATCTCCTGAAAGTAATTTTAGAATTTGTGCTAAGTGGATTGATTGGTTTATATAATCCGATTTTTATTTAGGCAATATTCAGTAATAAATAAAATAGATCAATTATAATGTACAGGGGGACATAGAACTACTACGTATTTTTGGAATCAGAATTAGTTTATTGGATACAATTTACCTCTATACAAAAAAGTGCCTCGTCTGTCCGTTAGAGGGCATTAAACGAATAATAGCGTAAGATAACACCCGTACATTTAGTATCATTTTATAGATACATTAAAACTATAATGTTTAATGTTAGGGCTTATATTTCAAAATTTCACATTTATAGGTATGGAACGTATTCCATAGATACAGGGTGCCATCTCTCGTGGGGAGATTCCTTTCCTATAAATAAGATTCAATTGTTTCTGACTCTTTAGAGATCGTGTCTAAAATTAATGACATATTTGTCCATGATCCTCTAAAACAAAAAATCCAGACGCTTATTCAAGAGTGCAGCGAAAAAGGAAACAAACTCACGTTTGTATGGGTCCCAATAAGCCACACTAATATACTTAGCAACACAATGGCAGATGAAGCTGCTAGAGGAGATACCATTGATTTCCCTTATATATAAAGTTCTACTGCATAAAAGAACAGAAAGGGAATGGCAGGATGAGTGGGTAGGTAAACCGTCAAAGCTTCGCGCAATAAAACAGGATCCGTCAACACCATCCTTGCATCTTGCACTAGTCTGTGATGTTGAGTTGACAGTAACTCACATTATATGTGAATGTCCTCAATATACGATAGAAAGAAGTAGATTCAATATACGTGGTGAAATTCGAGAAAATTTAACCGAAGAAGAAAAAATTAAAAATATTTTGAACTTTATGAAAGACATTAGTATATACAACCAACTGTGCTACTTGCCTATGATACTCTAATCTAACTGTGATACTGTGATGTAAATAATAATAATTATCTATTTTCTTGTTGTTTGTTTTTTGTATCTCTACTTTTTTGTGTTTAGTTTTTTGATCCTTTGTCACTCAACTTGAAATGTTTGTGTCAATGTGGATTTTTAAATTTTGAATTGTCTTTGTAAGAGTGAACCCTTTGAGGATATTGAGATAGATCCCTGTAATTGCATTATTAACATACGAGTTGTATATGGCTAATGATCCTGGCGATCGATGCCAGAGAAAAAAAAATTTCTCATATTATTATAGGTCCGGATTAAAATGTGTGAGCAGTAATTTTCGGCGACCATGGAACATAATATTTTGTGGAGAAGAACTATATATTTTATGTATAAATATTATTGGCCACGATTGTATGTTAAATGATAAGGTGTTATATAATTAGTTTTATTGACGGAGAGTAGGGACTGAATAGTCAGTCGTTGTAGAGTCGTTGCTTGAGAGTCAGTCTAGGTGGGACACCGCTCGTTTTGTAACTTCTTATCTGACGTTCCGTATTAGATTTTGCATATTTTAGCTATTTTCTGTAATCGAGTATGAAAACCAATAAAATAATCAAAGCAGTGGTTGTCTTTTAGTCGATTAGTTTATAAATGTTAATCTTTTTTTTCGATTTGTTATAATTTTGTTCGCGATTCGAATGAAATTTTGAGGGCAAAAGTTACTATAAGTGCTACATATACATATAGTGGAGTGCTTTAAGCCCTTATGGGATACAAACCTCGGAATTCATTTACTGTGACGAATTATTATAAAACTTTTTATTATAAAAAAATTTGTTCGTGATTCGAATGAAATTTTGAGGGCAAAAGTTACTATAAGTGCTACATATACATATAGTGGAGTGCTTTAAGCCCTTATGGGATACAAACCTCGGAATTCATTTACTGTGAACGAATTATTATAAAACTTTTTGCATTGTATTGTTAAGAAAATATATTACAAAGTTTACTCATTTAAATTAGTTGCTTTCACTTTAGTATTTAAATAAACACACATATACAAATGCATACATACAAGATGGCTCCGTATTTCGGAAAAGCTCTGTATCATGTATCAGGATTCCTATGTGAGATTTTCACTCCAAACCTTTTACAAAATATATGTTTAATGGTAATTGACATTTCAAAAATATTTTTATAGATATACAGGGTGAGTCAAATATACAGGGTGTCCCAGAAACAAGTGCAAATATTTTAAGGGGTGGTAGATCTCGATAAAAGAAACATATTTTCTCTTTTTTTGAAAACGTTTTTCAAATAAGTTCAAAATAACGGAGTTATTTTACTTTGAAAATTTCCAAAAAAATGATTTTTTGCTAAAATTTTGACAATCACTGGATCTTTTCTGGATTTTCTTTCTTGTAAATTTAATCTAATACCTATGTTGCCATATTATCAAGAAATTATGTTTTTTAACTAAAAACTAAAAAAATTTCTAAAAAATTTTTCAAAAAATTTCGAATTTTTAAATTTTTTTTTCGCGAAAAAAACCTCATAGGCGTGTTTCTGGGGTTGAACTATACTACCAGTTAAAATATTTGCACTTATTTCTGGGACACCCTGTATATTATTTATTTATTCGAGTTCAGTGAATTTGCTATAAAATTGCAGTTCCAAAAATACCTTAATACCATAAAGTATACTAAATGGCCTTTGAATTATGACCACGTCAATGAGGACGTCAATCTAGACGTCCAGGAACCTTCGTATGAGAACTTCTAATCGAGACGATCGACTTATTGTAAGTTTATCGCTAAGAAACCGAAGTTTGCCAGAAATTGCACCGAAGGACCGTACATATTAACTAACCAACTACAAGAAGAAGATTAAATGAAGCAAATCTTATGTCAAGAAGGCCTGCTTTGGGACCAGAACTTACTAGATGTGTTGACTAGGCCCAAAAGCAAAGGCATGGTCTTAATGTAAAAATTACGAACAAATGTTAGTGCCTTCTTTAAAACCGAATATTTCCAACAAAAATAAAGCTAATGAGATGAACCAAAAAACAAACCATCGAGAAAGGATGTATCTCGATGATAAAATGATTTTTATATAATTGATTTCTTGCTGTTTTAACATATTTCACAGGGTGCTTCAAACTTTCACCAAAATATCAACATTTTGTTTTTCCTCGTATAATTAACAGATGGGGAGTTTAATTTTTAATTTAGAAAAAGGCACTAAAAAGTTAAATAATTTGGCTACACACTGCTTAAAAAATAATTTTGTACAAATAAAAAAAAATATATTTTGTTCTAATGACAAAATATATTAAACTCTTTAAAATACATCAAAGTTTTAGGTGCCCATTTTCAGTGCCGGTGAATGTATTTCAAAAACTATACATTCTAGTCATATAATTTTCTAACGAAACACTCCTTTATTTTTATTTTAGAATCCAAAAGTCAATTATTATATAGGGTGTTCCATTACAAAAAACATAACTTTGATGTGTAACTTTTTTAGGGACACCCTGTAGAACTCTATACAATTTTAAAAAATGCTTTAAATTGACTTACATAAGCCAACAAAATTTCATTTCAATACAAACTTTTGTTCTCCTTGCAAAAACTGCGTTGTATATGACGCGCCACCCTGTATAATTCGATTTCAATCAAAATTTCAATGATTAGAATATAAGCAGAATAGTTAAAGCTTATGCATTAGATTCATTTATTTCAATAAATTTACTTAGGAAAAGAATAAAAAAATCAAAAAATTAAGAAGGAAATAATTAAGAATTTATTAAAATTACTAAAATAAAAAATTAAAAGCAACGAAAAAAAATGGGTAAACATTTTAGTATTTTATCTATAAAACACAATACAGAAGGTTTCACATTAATACATTCACAGTAATTGAATTCCGAGGTAAAAGTCTATGGGCACTCCACTAATACGCACACGAAAGAAAATTATAATAAATCGAAAAGACTTAAACCTCCTGTAGCTACGAAACAAAGCAGAATCGGACCAAGGGTTGATGTGAAAAATAAATTATATTTTTACGTCAGGAATCTCCCCACGAGAGATGGCACATGTTTTTTGAAACACTCTGTATACTTCTATTAAATAAAACGTAAAAAAATGTAAAGAGGCATGTAAATTCAAAATATATGTCCTAATTCTATGAAATTTTATACGCATTTTCTATAAGAAATATTTCATTCACGCCAGACTTTATTATAGTGTAGCATCGTATATCGGTTCTATTTTCAAACAATATACGACCCCGTCAAAATCTTGGCACAATCAAACAACAAGCATAAGGTTAAAAAATTGGTTCTTTGCCAATTTCCAGTTCGATACTTACTTGAGAACGAGCCATCCTGATCCAAAGTGACTTCTTGTAGCTGACTTGGACTGGTACTGTAACAAAAATTATGTAGGTTTAGTATAAAATTAATAAACTTTTTAAATACGCAAAAAAAAACAAAATTGATTGTCGCGGTGTAATAGCTAAAATTTACACGTATTCAGTACATGGCGCCAGTATCACTGGTACGCCAGCAGTGGTATGGTGGCGGCACAGTGTAAACACTTTTCCGTAATCACTGGTACGAAGAAGCCACCAGTAGTACACTACCATACCAGCAGCGCTGGCGTACCAATAAAACTAGCGCCAGCCACGGCGCCAGCTACTGGATAAGTGCAAATCAGCCTTAAAAATACTGAAGTGGTACCTTTGAATATTAACTTGATAATTACTGTTAAATAGGTAATACAATAAGAGTAATCAAGAATTACTATACTCCTTCGTAATCAAGAATTACTATAACTTAAGCCACGTCTACACATAACGTTTTACCCTGTCAGTCTTACCTGTTAAGTCAAAATGTATCAAGAAAAATATAGTGTGTAAATGTAAATTTAATAAAAATAATATGCATATTATATACAGGTGGGTCCAAATTGTAATCGGGAAACTACGGCAACGTATTCTGCAGATAAAAATAAGTAAAAAAAGTTCATATCAATTTATGTTCTAATATGCTTCATTTCGGAGATACAGGGTATAGAAGCTTCATGTTTGTTTCGGGGTTTTCCAAATAATTTCTGATCTATAGTCGATATTTGAATGAAAATTGATGCCTGGCAGTTTTTTGGAGAGAAATTTGATTTCGATGTCAATTTGACTCCTACTTATAGGGGGCGTCATATATGTTCTTTAACTTCTTTTGAAGAATAATAACTTTTCGTTCGTATCTGTATAAAAGTACTGAGTGAAAAAATATACATTTCCGTCGTATTTTACGTAAAAAAGGTCTCTTGGTAAAAATCTCTACGAGTAATGATTTCCAAGATATTTAGAATGGAAATAGTTAATACATATTATCATTGACGAAAATTAAACATGTTAATTAGATAGGTAGTTATTAGACTCAAATAATAAATTTGAAATATTTTTGTACGAAAGGTTCAACAGAAACTGTTTTATCATAATTTTGTCTAAAAAAATTATGATTAATGTAAAAAATTGGTGCCGGGAGGCACGTATAGCCGCCCATACTAAAATATGTAAATAAAAAGTTGGTAGGCAGTTCTTTTAGTTTCAAAGTAAAGGAATTTTTCCAATTTTTTTTTATCCCAAAAACTGAGACTTTGACTGATTTTGATGTTATTACAAATTTTGTTGCAAATATTATTCCTAATCTTAAATTGAAAACCGCGTTTCGCTAGCTACTGTAATTTTGGAGTTACGATTTTTAAAATTTTTTAACCCCCTCCCATACCCCCTTACCAACCCCCCACCCCACCAAAAACTAATGGCCAAATTCTCGGGTGCCACAGTATTTTTGAGCAAACCAAACCAAGCCAAATTTGGTTAAAATCGGTTTAGCGGTTTTTGAGTTATCGTTTAGGACATACATTTATACAAACACTTTTACTTATTTTTATCTGCAGAATATGCTGCCAAAGTTTCCCGAACAATAATTCGAAGCGCCCGAAGTATTATTGTATTATAGCAAATTTGATAAGAAAGTCACTTCTAAAAATCTAATATCTATAAATTGATATTGATAATATCTTTAAATTAATAATTTACATGATTATATTTAATGGAGTATTACCAAACGATACTATTTTCTCAATTAGCGGTGTGTATTTAGAAACTAAATGAAAACAATAAATAAAATAATTGTGTAAAAATCCAGAAAAGATCGAGTAGCTCTCAAAACTTTAGCAAAAAATCATTTTTTAGAAATTTTCAAAGTAAAATATCTCGGGTATTTTAGATTTATTTGAAAACCGGTAAATAGAAAATATGTTTCTTTTGTGGTATTTTTTTTTTGTGGTATTTATTTTGTAATTTTATCTATCCTTTTTAAATGTTTTTATAATTAGTGTTAATTTTGACAAGTTTTATGTCAATTTTTAGAAAATGACGTCTATAGACTGACCTCGCAAGTTATCATCGACTGTCAGCGTCACCCAGCCATCTGTGACGCGGTTTTTTTTTCATCATAAGGTACATTTAAGCAAAATTTTAAAAAGTTTTGCCATAAACCTGTCAAATACATAAACAATTCCGGTCCCCCTCCAAATCTCCGACAGGTATCTGAGATCATCTTAAGAGTATTTTTTCTATGAAATCTTCTATAAGAATATATTCCTAAATCAAATTGTGCGAGAGAAATATAAATGCCAACTAGGTACCTCTGTCTATACTATATGAAGAGCACACGGGAAAAACGATGGGTGTCCAAAAACGGGGGATAAATGTCACAGGAAAACGTTTTTTAATTTAAATTACGCATGGACTTTAATCGTTTTTCCCATTTTTAAATGCCTGTTTCTATATGACCGTTATCGATATTCCCGTTTATTTAGGTACTAAAAGGTGTAGCTTTTTAAAACGAAAAATATTATGCATTAAAATGAAATTAGCATTAATCGTTTTTCCTGTGTGGTCTTCATATTTTGAACAACGCTGAAAAAAGTCATTCATCTGAAGACTGAGCAGTATCTCATTCGTTTGAGAGAGGATGGTAGTTGTTTTGTCCAAAAATAATCGATAGAAAAAACAGTCAAAGCCGAAGAGATAAAATTGGAGAGGCTAGATAGAAACGACTCACATTTCCTCTTAATTGACGAAAAAGGCGGATCAAAGCGAAAAACGGGCCGGGAAAACTTATTTTTAGTTTTCTGGAACAACGTCACGACGGAAATCTTACGAAGACGGGCGGCAGACGCCGATCGCATAGAAAAATTTAACGGAATAACAATAATAAAACATAAACGGGCGCGAAGAAAACAAATTGACACAAGTCAATAATTAATTCCAAGGCTGGCTTTTTTCGTCGTTCGTGTAGGCAGTGCCATTTAGCAATTGGAGCCATTTGTTAAGCCAATTGCTGCATTATGTATTGTATTTAGTTTAAGTGAATTGAGAGACATTTGCCGTAAAAATTATGCTACGGACTACGGATAATAATACCTAATGGATAAATGTAGTAAAAAGAATAAAAGAAAATTCATTACATTGTATCAATAAGAATAAAATAAATAATTGGTTGTATCTTGTTTATATGTTTATACAGGGTGTCCCAATACCCCGTGGACATAGAAACCCCGTGGAATTAGCGCACAATAGATTTTATGCGTCTACATAGCTTTTGGGATTCAGAAAAATATTTTTCCCCGAAAAATAAGCGCGGTGGCGCGTTTTTTTACATACAAAAAATGTAGTACATACTAGAAGGACCATTTTATGATTGTCGTCAGTGGAGTTGGAAAATATTTATACGAAAATTTATGTAGGGGTGGCGGTAGTTTTCCCCTTTCTGTACTTTTTCTTGATTTTTGTGAAAGTCAAATGTTAAAGCGCTTAGCAAAACTTAGGCACCCCAAATCACATTCAAATCGGAATAAAGGTTCAAAGAATATCTTAAAAAATGTATTTAGTTTTTTAAAATGTGATGCCCTCTAACGAACAAACAAAGCACTTTTGTATAGAGGTAAATTTTATCCAACTTACCTAACTTATTTTGTTTACAAAAATACGCAGTAGTTCTATGTCCACGGAATATTGGGACACCGGGTATAGAAATTTAAGTAAAATTTTGTTGAAATATGACTCAAGAACATAAAGATTATAAAATTATCTTTAACAGGGTCTCCAGATTTGTATAGCAAGATTTCAGGAGGGCAAAAAAACGAGATCAAAATAATTAAGTAACGGAGACGCTCTCTAAAAACGAAGGTACATGACTGATATGACAGCTCTTTTATGATCTGTTATGTATAATTATCCATAGATAAATGAAACAAGTTTAGATTGGAAAATGCCCGTAAGGACAATGTAAAATGTAAACACTATTTGGCGCTATTTTTGCAACGGTCGCGACCCAAAGCTTTTGATAATTTCGGATCGGTTCGGCTTCTTCCGGAATTATGTCGCCAAATATTATTTATTCAAATTTATTATATTTTTTTTAATTTTATGAATAAAATACAGTGTAATGCATGCAAAAAACTTATTTTACGTCAGGAACGTGTATGTGAAATACCTATGAAACATTGGAAACCGATGTTATGCCACGATCCACGATGGTTTTTGCAGTTCACAGTTCACAACACAGTTTTTTAGTTTTTTATGCCACTTTTTCACAATTATCAAGGGTTTGAGTAAGTAAAATTTAAATTAAACTCACAAGATAGCAATAATTACTTTGAGAATGGATGCTTTAAACACTTTTCGGTATTTTTTCAATAAGGGCGGTTTAAATTTTAAAAGATTTTATAATTTTTGAAGATTCTGACTTTGACAAGAGAAAATTATATTTCTGTTACTATTTGCGGTTGTTCTGAGCAACCGCTATAGCAGCGCCAGATCGCGTACAACGGTCGCGACCCAAAACAATTATATATTTTGACGGTCTTTCCAATCTAAATTTATTTCCTTTATCTATGTAATTATCAAAATAACATAAATGACGGTAAATAACTAGATATAAACGAGCTAAGCTAAACAGAAAAATGTGATGAAAAGAGCATAAGTATGTATGAAAATTTGATTTTATAATTATGGCGCTTCCGGGATTAAATACTCACTGTGTTTATTCTGTTATACAATCTATATTTTTCTTCCATATATTAATATCATTATTGCAAATCAGAAGTTTTAATAAGATAAAATGCAAATTCAAACACCAAATTTGTAGTGACATTGATACATGATATTTTGCAACGCGCTATAATTCGTTTGATGCAATAAGTAAACTCCTCCACGTCCAAGCTAAAAGGTTTTATTCTGATCTATGAAAAAATAACTGTTGGCGTTAAAAAGCGTTTATTTATACCGGGTGGTCGTTATACACAAAGTTGTTCTGTTCCATTGATTTTTATTGGAAAACTTAAGTTCAAAATACTGTATACTTAATCAAATAAAATAAAAAATGGTAGTCAAGTTATTGCTTTATTGAAAAAATGGCAGATCATACTTCAAAGTGATTGCTTTCAAAGTGATCATACTTCAAAGTGACGCATGACGGATTTATCATATATGACCAAAGAAAAAGGCATCAATTTAGCAATATAAAAGACAGCAATTTTCAAGCCATCTCTGACGCCTTTTTGGACAGTATTTTTGACTGTATGACAGCATAGTTATTTACATATTTGAGTGTGAAGTTATATATTTGCAATTTTTGTACCACAACACAAGAATGAAGAAATTCCCTATAGAAATTATATGCAATTTGAATATAATGTATCCAATATCTAATGAAATTATGGCAAATATAAAATTTGATAAACTATATTTTGAAATTGAAAAAATTTGAAAATATTGAGAAAAATGTATTCTTCATAAAATGTTTTGCTACTAAAATGGTTAACTTCCTTTATACTTTTCCAAATTTCCATTCCGTTTTAGAGAAAACTAATAAAAACATGAAGAAAATCCTAAAAATCAAAAGGCGTTTCTATGGTAATATAATTTTGTTTTCATTCTTTAATAGATTGTTATTCAGACATTTTTAATTAACGTAATATTTTTTATTGTTTTAAAATGTAAAAAAAACACAAAATTTATTTAGCTCAATACTATGGACAGGGTGTTGATATCTAATGGAAAATGTGATACTTTAACAACAGCAAAGGATATGACGTTAATCAAAATTAATAATAACTATCTATCAGCATATCAAAGAATGAAATCAAAATAGTATTACCATAGAAACGCCTTTTGATTTTTATGACTGAAAAAATTCAACCATATTTTCACGTTTTTCTTAATTTTCTCTAAAACGATGTGGAAATTTGCAAAAGTATAAACGGGATTAACCATTTTAAAACAAGCAACATTCTTTAAGAAGAATGTATTTTTCTTAAAATGTCAATAATAAAAAGTTTTTCCTCTTGTAAAGACAATCCGGCGACATACCATACAGGGTGGGTTTTAAATAAGTGTAAATATTTTTAAAAGTAGTTTTCAACCCCAGAAACACGTCTCTGAGTTTTTTTTTGCAAAAACAGGAGAAATTAAAAAAATGATTTTTTTTTTCATTTTAGTTAAAAACATATTATCTTCATAATATGGCAACATAGATAGTAGTTTAAATTTACAAGCAAGAAAACACAGAAAAGATCCAGTGGTTCTCAAAATTTAAGCGAAAAATATTTTTTTTTTAATTTTCAAAGTAAAATATTTCGATTATTTTGGACTTAGATTGGGTACAGAGAAAATATGTTTCTTTTATCGAGATCTACCAGCCCTGTAAATATTTGCACTCTATTGGACTAATATTGACTCGCCCTGTATATTATGATGTTGATTGAAACATCAAACGCTCCGAAACAACATATAAAATATTGCAAAACAGAAGATGACACTTGCATCTAACATATGTCCATATTATATTCAGGTTCATAGACAAATACGAGGATACAAGAAAATGTAGGATATAAAAAATTCTCAAAGATTTAAAAACAAACATAATTCAGGCACCAATTCCGAAACTGTCTTGGACTACATTCCAGCATTCCACGCTGACAGTTATGTCATTAAATTAGTGACAAAATTAGATAGACTTAGAATTTTAGATCAGTAATAAAATTACATAGAATATGCGAATGAACAGACAGGAATGTGTTCCTGCATTCATACAATTGTGATCACATATTCTAAAATATTTTATTAAATAGTTAAATATTTTAATAAATCTTCCACAATTCGTTTTTGGATATTTCAAAGTAACTCAAAAATTCAAGTTTTTACCAAAACTACGTATTTGAAGGCCTATTTTATTGGACTATTAAAAAATGTCTAGAATTCTATTCATAGCTATTTTTAAGATAAAACCGGATACTGATTTTTAATGTCCCATAAAATATACAGGTACTGTACATGGAATACATTTTTATTTTGTGTATAATTGATATCGTGAAAAAAAAACGTTTGGCTTGGTTTGAATCTGCTTGAGTTATCTAATGTTCCAATGTACATACGCCGGGTATATACAAATATCTAAAGGTTTAATTATCATAGATATCTCTAAAACAGCCTTAAGCTCTGCTATCTAATGTACTTTACTATATTGCTTAAGATAATTTTGTCGTTATAATTTATTATGTTTACATAAAAAGTTTGACTAATAACATGAAATTACCTAAGCCACAGCTTAAGCTTTAATTTCATTTTCATTCATTTAATTTCCAGTTTACAATAATAACACAAAAATCACAACGAAGTCTCTAGAAAGTCACAAATACAATAAGAAAATTATCAAATAATAAAATACAATAAATGAATGTACAATATAGCACAAACCATTAGTAAGCAGGAGATCCCTAAAGCCGGGTCTCCACCAAAGCAACATTTGTCGGCGACACAGTGTCGCCGACTAGTGTTGCCAACAATGTTGCTGAAGATTCAGTAAAGTCGTCGATATTTTATGTCGCAGATTTAAGTCGCCGACTTTGTTTCATGTTTCGCTTGAGGAGCGGTACATCCAAGAAAAATCGTGTCGACGAGAATGTTTACAAACATGTCGAAAGGCGTCTCCACCAAATCAACTCCTATCAGTAACTTTATCGGGTAGAACCGTTCTGCTTTCCAAGTGGTAACCAACTCAAGGCGGAACTCAAGAACTTGGAAGATTCCATCCGCAACCTGGAATGGAAATCTTGCAATGGTCTAAGACACTCGAAGAAGTTTCTGAGGGCTTATGATCAAGAAAAATCACATATCTTCCTGGGTCTGAGTAAGAACAATCTTCGGATTGTCACGGGGTTTTTAACAGGACACTGTCTCCTCAATGAACACCTCAGTAGATGAAACTAAGAAGAAACGGCGAATGCAGATTCTGTGGGGAAGATGATGAAACACCAGTACACCTCATCACTGAGTGCGCCGAGACGACAACCATTCGTGCCATGAATTTTGGTACGACTGATATTGGAGATGGAGAACTACCCTCTATAAAACCGTCCCAGATACTGGCTTTTGTCAAAGCCCTGGGACTGTATGATGAGTTATGATTCAAGAAAGGACACAACACAATGGATCTGTAAGGTCGAAGTGATTAACCCCCCTCCCACTCATTCTAAATTCTAAAAACTTTATCGGGTATTTTTTGCCATTTGTACTCGTGTAGTTCACAAGGCCAGAAGTTTGTTTTTGATTCTGTTGCTAAAAATAAATTTGGTATGGAGTGGAGCAATGATAAAACAAGAAATCTGATTGAAAAATATCAAGCCCACCCCGAACTTTGGGACACTAAGCATACTTAGTATAAGAACAGAAATAGAAAGTATGATGCCTGGAATGATATTGCAACTAGTTTAGAAGTGGAGAGGCTGAGATTATAATTACATCCTCGTCCTTCCACATGTTGATAAACACTAAATAAACTTTCGCTCTTTAGTCGAAAAATGAAGTCGAGCAACAATATTTCTTTGGTAGGTACGATCTACATTTCTCGACAATATTTATGAAAATTGTAACAAAAGTTGATGACAATGTCGTCGACATACATATGTTGCTTTGGTGGAGATCCGGCTTAAGAGAGATCCCAAGAAATTAAATGGGAATTTACTGGAACGTCGGCGTCGTCGTTGGGACTTGTATTGTGAAAATGAGTTACTATACTCTGTTTTATTCCTCAGGTAAGATTTCGACAGACGATGACAGAAAAAATGCAGATGACGTCCTTACCAAAATCCATTTGTTTCGCTAAAAAAGTTTCTAATATTTTTTAAGTAAACTATGGATGAGTTTATACATACCGTATTATTATTTACTTAGTTGTTAACATAAAAACTAAGTATATTTATTCTACTTTAACAATAAAATTTCACTTAAAGGTACTTCAAAATTCTTCTCTTCGTTCAATCTTAGTCCGCGGTTGTTGTTTCTTCTATACCATCTTGAAAGTGACTCACCCCAATAACTCTTTTAATTTTTTAGATAAAAAACGAAATTTGGTATGTTAGTATATGACATAAATTACGATTGATTGACGTATTCAATTGTTTTTGGTCACTTTCTGTTTCAACGAAAAACTATTGATTTTTAAATGGCACCGACGGTAGGTATATTTCTGGTTTATTCGATAGAAAATGACACTCTAAGTAGAATGACATATCATATGTCAACTTTTGACATTTTTGCTCAAAAAAATCGTATTTTAAATTTCAATCTAGAGTGCCAAGAGAGGGCTGTGTTAAAAACACTAATTTTTAAACAAGTCTAATGTTTTTCGTGTCTTGTCCTGGTGGGTTAAAAAATGCCCAAATCGTATTTTTAATCCTATGCCAATTTTTTCAAATGGAACAAGTGGCTTATTTGCATATTTGGAAAAAGAATGTTTTACGAATCATTTTGAATCATTTAACACTTGATATTTCGAGTCAAATTGTCGTTATGTACCGTATGTTACAATTTCAAATAAACCATATTATGCGAAAATGTCAAAAGGTGACATATGATATGTCATTCTATTCAGATTGTCATTTTCTATCGCATAAAGTAGAAATATACCGAGGTTGACATTTAAAAATCAAAAGTTTTATTAATTTCCGGTGAAAGAGGAAGTGATCAAAAACAATTGAATATACGTCAATTAACCCTAATTTATATCGTATACTAATGTTAGTATAGCATATAGTATACGGTATAGCATATAGTTACGAGATTTGGTATGTACCAAATCTCGTTTTTTCATCTGAAAAAATAAACAAGTTATAAGAGTGAGCCAGTTTTGACACGCACCCGGTATATAAATGATAAGTATAAGTGATCTTTGAAAACATTATTATTTAGTTCCAAGCAATTGCATTATTTTTCTATAAGAATTTAAGAAAAACTTCTTTTCTTTTTCACAATCAATCATTTCGTGCAGAATCAGCATAGGTATGATCAGATACAGTTTTGTCGGCTTCAAAATGGGGATCAGCCAGTGTTTGAGATTTGAGATGCATTCATTTGTCTTGCTTTAATGAGAAATTTCTACGATTCTGCTACCATTTACCATGTATTACTACATATTCAATCCAGAACAATCAAAATCACCAAAAGATTGATATTTTTCCCACTACTGTTAATAAATTAATGAAGCAAACTTACAAGCTTTTTTTTGATAATGATATCGGGATCGTATTTAGCTTCTTGCGAATTGAATATTTGTTTCATATAATTTTAGGGCAGATCAGCCATTAACAAATAAAGGGTATGGGTAGTAGACAAAGTGCAATTTTGAGCGGTCAGTCTAAAACTGTCAATTTTGCTTTCGCTAACTTTTTAAGCTTTTATCCCTCTTTACTATGAACTAAAAGACAGCACCCCCTAACGTCTACTGTTAAACGCTTATTATTATTCTTTATATGGTATAATATGGAGGAATGCTCTTTTCAACGAACCCCAGTTCGTTGGATTTGGATTAACCGGTCCGGAGTTATTAACATTTAATTAAAAACAGATCTAATCTTCTCCCACGACTTCATTTTAGCAGAGGAGGCAAAATTGTTCAAGCAAAAAAAAAATTAAATTTGCTGAAGATTATGAAACCATTATTTATAGTAACCCTTATCTAGACAAAATTTTGTAAAAATCCCATTTTCTTATTTACCGTAGCAGTTGCCCTCTAACGACCATTCTACAAACTTGGATATAATTTGCAGCAACTTCTCGTGGCCGCTTTAGTTATAAATATTTTTTTCGCGGACTCTACGGCTAATACTTAATGGAACATCCGGTACATATTTTATAATAAAAAAATGCAAAGTTTCTTTTCAACATTATTAATATAACAAACTTGACTAAACTATCATATTATGCATTATATTTACACTACTGTAATAGTATCACAATCTTCCTGGGTACTTCAGACGCAACGACTTACGCAGGCAGCTGTTAAAGAATGATTGTAAACAAACTTCAACACCTTGTCCAAATGGCCCAATCACTATCGAACACACATCAATGAAAACACAATAAACACAAGTACGTATTACGTGTTTATGACTTATAAACAGGCTCAAAACTTTAAATAAATTATATCTATGAATACTACATACTAAATACTTCAGTATTGACAATAAATTTAATTATTATACAGCGGCGGATACAGAGGGGGAACCCACGGGACTCCGGCCCCCCCTAAAAACTGTAAATTGTGTTAAATATTAGGCTTTTGAGTTAAAAATTGCGCCTAAAAAGCAAATTATATATTACTTTTTCGATTTGCCCCCCCCCCCCTAAAATAAACCTTTATACGCCCCTGTTAATATAGTATCAATAATTTCAAAATAAATAAGGAAGTCTCAAAATTTTAGACATAACTAATGTTAAAGGGTGCCGTTTGGATTTCACCAAAGAATTTTAAAGATTTTAGTACTTCCGGATACACCGGAAGTAGATGTCAACATGATTACTTTAAATAAAACACTTTGTACATTATTATATTTCTTAATTCTACGGTAAATTCTAAACCAGGGTTGGCATGATTTAAATCAAGTGAAATAAAAAAAGTCATATAAAACTTTATAATAAATCGAAAAATAACTGTAAAAGTTATAAAAATGTGTCCTAGAAAACTATAAAAAATATGTCTACAACAGAACAGATCTACTCTATATATACTTACATTATTATATTATACAAATACTCGTCAGCGAGTAATGTCAGTAAGTAATACTCTATATCTATTCATCAAATAAAATGTTACATTTGTTATTGTAACGTTTAAATACTTTTAATATATCGAAAAATAATTATTGTAAATATCAGTTCATCAATTAAAATGTTGGGCCAATTTTTGAAGTAATTTCGTGTGAATCCATTAGACCTCTAAAAGGCAGAGATTTATTTTGAAATTTATGTACAAGTGACAAAAATCCCCTGTTCGAAATTTTTTATTCGCAAACTCTAGTGAGGAACTAGGTTCTTCTGATGTTAGACTATATATCTTCATTCCCAAGAATCTATAGTCGTTGTTAGAAAATATGCTGTTTTATATCTTTTTTGAAACAGCTGTATGTATGTATATCGTTGTGCAGATACCAATTTTGGATGGACTATAGCACCAATTTTCATTATATGTTTTTATATTTTGTTCCTCTCTACTTTTTCTTTCTTTTTTCTTCTTTTATTTTTTTTCGATTTTTTTTATAATTTTTTTCTATTCTATTATTTATATTTAATTTCAAAAAGGAATATTATTTTAAGACTTAAGGTTGAAAACTTTAAATGCTACTTAAAGTTCTTCCTTGAAGAAATTTATTTCAAAAAAATAAAAATATTGAAACTTCGGCAGTATTGCCTTGTAGTACTTCAAGTACAATAATTAAAAAAAAAATATATAAAAATAAATCATTGGAAGTCCAAAATCAATCTTTTATTCGTGAAAGATCTTTACGTTCTATTTTAAACTCGCTATTGTGTGTATTACAACAAACTCGAGTTAAAACAGTGTTATTTTAACGTTTATTTTTAGTTTTCAAATAAACTTGTGTGCTGTACTTAATTTTTACTCTACCTCATAAACAAAGGTTTTAGAAATACAATATTTCAACTTATTTAGTCACAACTACCGCAATCCAAGAAACGATCCTGTTCTTGTGCTTTTATTCTGAAAATTCTTGTGCTTTCATTTGTGTATGAACTAATATTTAAACAAAATTGAAATATGTATTTTATAGTAGCTATTTTCTTAATTATTGTTTGATTTCTAACAAAGAATAAAATTAATAAAGTAGCAATCAAAAACATATGATATCAAAAATATGATAATTCAGGTCGTTAACTTTACAGAAACTGTCTACGTTTTGTTTAATATTTACACGATAAGTAAAAGACAAATAGTATGAAACATCTGTTACATGCATAGTAAAAGAAAATAATATTAAGCCAGATGCATCAGTTAAAAACTATGACGGATATACTAAATTATCCAGAAAAAAAGTTTTAAAAAACGTGATTTATATGCGGCTTCTATCGACCACACACTTGAATCAAATTGTCATTATGAATGTTACATTTTCAAATAAACCAAATGCGAAAATGTCAAAAGTTGATAAGCGTTGATCATCCTATACAGAGTGTCATTTTCTATCGAATAAAGTAAAAATAAACTGAGGGTAACATTTAAAAATCAAAAGTTGTAGTCGAGTTGTAGTCATTTCCGGTGAAACAGAGAGTAACCAAAAATAATTGAATGCGTCAATCAATCCTAATTTATGTCATAAACTAACATACCAAATCTCGTTTTTTTTCTGAAAAAAATAAAAAAAGTTATAGGGGTGAGCTACTTTTGAGACGCACCCAGTATAATACCAAAAATAATGAAGAACACTGATTTCAACGAGGATTTTAATTTATCCTGCCTGGGATAAAATAATTCAAAATGGGAATTTCTTATACATATAGTTATAGGTGTTTTTCGTTTATTAATCAAGCTAAGAAACATTTTAAAAAGTAATACTAAAAAAAACTCTGCCTATTTAAATAATTCAAATATAAAGAATTTTATACCACGTCCATGTTTGAAACAAAAATTTCCTTTTTAAGTATCTGTAACTAATGAAGTTTAATCAAAATCGATATCTTGATTGTTAGAAGGAAAAAAATGACTCTATATTCATCAATAAAATAAATATCTACCAAATATCTACAAATCATTGCATTTCTTATTAACAATGGTTGAAAATATACTAATATCATAAAAAGTATAAAATTATAATTATTTTTGAAATATTCCTTCAATAAAGTACGTATAAATAAATGCAAAAGAACATACTTTTGATGTATAATTCTAAAGAATATTTTTTTCTGTTTTACAATCAGAGAAACAATGTCATCGACTTAACAAGTAATATTAAGAGTAAATAAGCGTTGATCTTAAGCTTTCCATTTTAAATGTTAGCTTATTAATAAATTATTGCGTCATAAGTTCAATTATCTTATCAATTTTAAGTTTCGCTTTAGCTCGTACATACAGCATACAGTATGTATATCAGCGATGTGAACGCCGATTTTAAGCTCACACTGGTTGTGATACAAGGAGATTACGAAATGGGTATGTTATTGCCGCCCAGACATACTATGAAAGAGATTAAAAAAACAAATTTATGACAAGTAAAAATTACTTTTTTAAATCACGCCAACAAAGAATATATTTTAAATAAAATAGACTAATCAACTATATTTGATATCAATTAAACTTTTAGTTACGTAATCGAGGGCGCGATTTTAAATTCATTGTTGACAATCATGGACATATTCGGCGCCGTGCTGATTAACTGGAATTTAAATTTCCCGCTAGGGATTCAGGTGGTAGCTCTGCTGTAAAAAATGTCAAGTTGCCACATTAATTTATTTATTTCCTGACACTGTCATTCGTTTTGACACTTTAGTTTTGAATATATGTGATACTTTAAGCTTAAAAATGTTTACTAGCAGACCTTGCAGTCGAACATTGTCCTTCCAAGAAACCTTTTTAGTGCGAAGTGTACAAGATAGCTTAATAGCCGTAAAAAACTCATCGCAACTTTATTAGAATATTTTGAATGGGAAAGCGGTAGTAACGGCCCTTTATGTCTCTTAAGCGCTGTTAAGGGGAGTTTTGTGGATGTAAATAATAACAGTTTATATATTTATAATTAATGTATTTTTGTTTCCGAAAATATTTTGATTAAAAGAAAATATGTAAAAATAAAATTTTATTAATAAATGTGACTAAAAGTTAATTTGATACGAACTATATAGTAGTATATTATTACATAATATAGTATTGAATTATAATGATTATAAATTCCTATTCCTCCATAATTACTCCACAAAACGATAAATGTTGGTTTTACAAAATATTAATATTTTACTTGGAAAACTCGTAAAGCAACATCTTTTAAGATAGAATTAGAAAGAGTACATTTATTTAAGCCAGGTAAGTTTAACGGGCATTAAGGGAAAATTGATAGATATTAAGATATCGTGTGTCCTTGACATACTCATATAGTTCCGAAATTATCTGAATTGAATCCCTGCACCCTGTATGTACAAAATGAAGCATTTTAGGACATACATTTTTACGAACTTTTTTAATTATTTATATACCGACTGCTTCTCAAAAGTGGCTCACCCCTATAACTTTTTTATTTTTTTACATAAAAAAACGAGATTTGGTATGTTAGTATATGACATAAATTAGGATTGACTGACGTATTTAATTGTTTTCGGTCACTTCCTGTTTCACCGGAAGTGACTACAACTTTTGATTTTTAAATGGCACCCTCGGTATTTTTTTGCTTTATTCGATAGAAAATGACACTCTAAATCGAATGACATATCATATGTCAACTTTTGACATATTTGCTCAAAAACAAATTGTATTTTAAATTTCCAGTCACAGAGTGCCATGGCTGTGTTAAAAACACATATTTTTAATCAAGGAGCCTTGGAAAAATAGATTTGATCGTCTAATGTTTTTAGTGTCTTGTCCTGGCCAGTTAAAAAATGCCCAAATCGTATTTTTAATAATAACTCAATTTTTTCAAGTGGAACGAGGGTGGCTCATTAGCATATTTGGAAAAATAATTTTTTTACGAATAATTTGATACCACACACTTGGTATTTTGAGTCAAATTTTCGTTACGAACCGCATGTTACAATTTCAAATAAACCCTAATATGCGAAAATGTCAAAAGTTGACATATGATATGTCATTCTATTCAGAGTGTCATTTTCAAACATTCATTTCAAACAATTCTGATTTATGTCCAAATCTCCAAAAAATACCAAATCTCGTTGTTTTATCTGATAAAATAAAAAAGTTATAAGGGTGAACCACTTTTGAGACGCACCCAGTATACAGAATATATTGCAAGTTTTCCTAATACAATTCGGTTCACCCTGTATATTCATGTAATTAAAAATATTCCTATTAACTATATATTTCAATAATTTTAAAAATCTTCGTTTAATGCATGTAATTTCACAACAATCGACAAAATTTGTTTAAGTTTTCAAATATAATTTATGGAAAATATATCAAGTATGCATTAATTAATATTTTTATTTCGATATATAGCTTACACAAAAGCACCACAATATTAATAATTTAATTAAAAGAAATATTTTTTCATTCTAATTAAATTGTACACTTACGTAACAACTAAAATAATAATTATTGTTATCTCCTTCTTCTTTTAGATATATATGTACTTCGATCTTCTATTACAATATTAATAACATAATTTTAAGGAAATTAAGAAAAAATCTTGAAAAAAGGGTTTTATTTCAAATTTTGAAAATCTTAGTACCTATAGGTATATCCAAAGTTTAAAGATTCAAAGTGTTCATCTCACAATGCAGCTCAATATGCTCGTACATATACGATTTTTTTTTAATATTGCTAAATAAATAGAAAACAATTCGTATTTCTATTAAAATTTAGGCAATTATTAAAACGCTTTATTATAAAATGCCTAAAGTAACAAATACCTAAAATAACTTTAATGCATATTAATAATTACGACATATTTATATAGTTTTAGGTATTATCCTCGGTGTCCTCGGTATTACCCTTGTAATATGGGTATATTTGTAACACTTTTTCATATTAATATTAATATGTATAAACAAAAATGCAAAATATGGAAGAGTCTGGTTAAAATCAAGCATCATTTTCTATCCCAACCACTTTGTCTTTTTCATTTTAAATAAAAACGATCTTTACGGACAACACCTTCCACATATCTTTGAATACCCCTGAAACGATGACTAAGAAAAGACACTTGCAATTCGGGCGTAGGGATGACAAGAATAACATATTAAAACAAAATATCGATATAACCTAATAAAGTCGATACTTTGATTTGGATATATGGATATGAATAGATGTATTAGATTATATATCAATATATCATTAACAATTATTAAGCTAATATGTCTATTACATTCTAGCATAACTATTTATCGTATTTAACTATACAGTGTGTGCCGAAATGCGCACAACAAATGGCATTCTTTTAATTTATCGAAAAAGCTTATCCGTAATCAAAGCTCAATAAACTCCATTAGAAAGTCGTGTTTTGACATTACGCAAGATCAGACGTCTGATCAGGCTACCACGAAAACTGACACGTGAACTGGCAGGTTTGGTTAGACATCATTTTAAGAACTGATACAAAAACTTTTGGCAAATCCATCAAACCGCAGCGCAGCTCCGTATCAGTTTCAGTTTTTCAGTATTTTTTTGTGTTTAGACATACGATAACTGACAACTAAATTGAAACTGAAACTGAACAGAAAACTGAACTAATCGTCTAAAAGTACCTTTAAAAGTATTTCAGTATATTGCCACCAATATCCATGACATTTGTCACATATCAGTGTTCAGAGAATTGTCATATTATGTCAAAATAATTTATTACGATTAATAATGTCCATACCTTTTTAACGGTTTTTTCACAGGAACACACTATAATATATTATCTAAGTATACACTGCCGAGATAAATTAATTCTACTATGATGGAAAAAACGGCGTCCAGTTCGCTTGAAAATGACAATCGATAACAATCCCCATATAATTTTACATGATAAAATGACAACAATCTTCATTTCATAGTCATCATTGACGCCGTTATTTTTTCAATCATATTGTACCACTCGCATATTTCAAACTATTTCGAAAAAAACACAAAAAAAACGCACAACAATCCCACATAATCGAAAAAAAAGAGTCGAGTTACTTTAGAAATAACGATCCATCACATTCACCACATTCCCCCCCATACCCATAGATTTGAAAATTATTCATACCTAACGAAATTGATCGTCACTATTTATGGAGTAATACAATTATATCGAAATATTTTTGAAACTGCCCATCTCTACTGAAACGTCCTGCTTACCTGCGGACACCGTAGACTGATCTTTTTATTAAAAAAGAGGGACGGCACACAGGCGAGCAGGAAGAAGAGCATCTAAAATTAGACGCTTTTAAGAGACGAGCTCTTCTTTAGCTCCCGTTCGGTGACAACGTCGCGCCGGGAGTTGACAATTTTACTGCTCTAATTGAAAACCATGTGCTTTCAACTGAAATTTCTTAAGACAACAAGTACTATGCTGATCGATTTTACGAAACAATACACTATGATTAATTACTAATATAACTTTTTATCTCTAGAATGGTGGATAAGTTTACCAGTGCTGAGACAGGCGAAAAAGTTCAAAGTAGAACAGTCAGGAAGACTGAAAGATAGTCAAATCTAGGGTTGCCAACTTTCAAAATAAAAAAATAGGACGAGAGGGTAAAAACGAGAGGACGAGAGGGTAAAAAAGAGACACAGACGAATCATTTTTAGAAATCTCGCCCAAATGTCTAGAATTTACCAAAAAGTTATGTAAATTTTCTGACTTTCTTAAAAATATTTGAGACGTCAAGTTGCAAAACCTTATCTTATCCCAAAAACGTTGTTTCGAGAAAATATCCAAAAATTGTTTTAGCAAATGTTTAAAGCGTTATTTTACAAAATACATATTGCAGTTGATATAGCAAAATATTTGCATCCTAACTTGATTTATTAGATATGCTATTTTATTAAAATTAGGTAAGGATTTGAAATAGATAAGACTACTATTGACTAATATGGCTACCTAATATTACTACTGACTAATATTATACTTGTGTAAAAAAATCCGTTGATTTAAATCAAGTTGATTTAAATCATTGCACTCTGTCTATAACTGTTCCTCTTAACAGCTGAAGTAATTCTACAAATTGTTTCTAATTTAATTGCCCTTAATAAAATTATTAGATAAGATCCTCGATAAGATCAAAGTCATCTTCCACCACACTACTACATTTTTCTTATGAAATTTATAATCCGTTTTCTATTTAAATCGTTTTATATTGTCTCTAACAATTTAAACAATTTAAAACACTTTTATGCATCGTCGTTGGAAACAACGAAATCAAGTGCAAATTTTGAACTGTCCAAATATTGGCTCTCCTAATGGTTTTACAGCGAAGTTGTAAATAGACGTTTGAAAGGCCTGCGTATGCTATTATACACATGTCAAATTTTAACAATTTTCGACAATCTGATTTTAACGAATTTAATGATTTTGTTATTGTCAAATTGTATTTCGCAATTTGATATTCAAAGTAATGTAATATGATGTAGTCTGTGATGTAGTAGTGTACACAGCACAACAATAATTACTAAATACGGGACTAAATATTAATGTTTTTAAATTACCTTTGACAATAATCAAATCATAGGTTGACAACTTAAGATATATTTAATATTTTTTATTTTGTATTTGTATGGTTTTGGCTTTGCTACCTGTTCAGTGTAATTTAAAAATAGGTGCAGTTTTTCTTAAATTAGTTAAAATTGGCTTGTCCAAAATTGATTAAATTTGGCATGTGTATTTACCATACGCAGACCTTTAAAACCCCTATTTACGACTTTGCTGTAAAATAAATAGGGGAGCCAATATTTGGACAATTTAAAATTTGCATGAGATTTCCTGTTTCCAACAACGATGCACCACCCGGTCTGTAATGTGTATTTTTTTTGTTACTTGACTTGTTTTTTGACTATTTTGACTGTTTTTTGTTACTATTTTAGCTTAGGGCCTGATGATGAAATGTAACTGTGTCGAAACTAGTCGTTAACCTAACCCCTCCTTTTGTAAAAAATTAAAAACAAAATAAAAAAAATAATAAAATTGTCAAAATTCGTGACTTCTATTCTTTCATTTAAGGATAATTATTTAAATGAACTAACATTGGGTCAATGGACGTTTGTTAACTATGCATTAGTGTGTTTTTCATTACAACGTCAATTTCAAAGTGTCGTAATAGAGATCAACCTATTGCGGGAACGAGTTCCAAAATTTCCAAAAAAATAAATGTTTAAAACTGTTTTTCTTTGAAATTTACTAAGCAGTCATGATAAAAATAAAACAAATGGCAGCTTTTAAGTTAGATTAACTTTTACACAATCTAATTAACGCTATTAAGGAGATATAAACATTCTCGATTGACGTATCGCAGCCGCTTAAAGGTAAGAAAATGAATTAAATACCAAATACCCCTTTTAAGTGAAATTTATGTTTATTTTGAACCTTTCAACCATCATCTTATACAAGATGAGTTTCCTACGATGTTCTCTATGGGTATCTCGGAAACTACTAAAGTCGGTTAAATGGGGAAAGAATTGCAGTTTTGTGGGGTCATAAATATGCGTCTTTTAGATTTTTGAAAAAGTCCATGGCTTACTAGATATTTCGAAAAAAAAACAAAAAAAAAATTAAATTTTGAAAACCACTGGATCTTTTCTGCGTTTTCGAGTGGGTTTTATTTCTCGTAAATTTAATCTCTCTCTATGTTGCCATCTCGGTTGCCATATTATGAAGATATAATGTTTTTTAACTAAAAATTTAAAAAATAATTCCAAAATATTCCAAATTTTCAGTGTTTTCTGGTGTCGAAATATTCTAGCCCTAAAAATATTTGCACTTAAGACTCACCCTGTATATATTTTTTAAGCCAAAACAATGAAAATATGACGGATCAAAGACGGCTGGGAAATGAATATCACTGTAAACACTTGCCATACTACTTGGTGGAAATGCTATTGGATATACAGGGTCGCTGATATGTATGGGAACGATCGATTATTAGGTAAACTATAAGAGGTACCGCAAAAAGTTAAAAATAAAAGTTATGTTTTGTTTTAAATATCTACAGCGGGTAATAAATTTAAGCATACAGGGTCGGTCATAAAGTCGTGGTACATCAAAGTTTCATTTTTTTAAACGGAGCCTCCTGTAGATTATTGCATATTTCGGTTCTTACTTCACTTCTGAGCAAAAATCGAGTTACACACAATGTACCTCAAACCAACCGTTTCCGAGTTATTGACTTTTGAAAATATCACTTAAACAATTCGATTTAATTCTGACGATTTAATAAGTGATATTTTCAAAAGTCAATAACTCGGAAACGGTTGGTTTGAGATACATTGTGTGTATCTCGATTTTTGCTCAGAATTGAAGGAAAACCGAAATATGCAATAATATAGGGGGGTTCCATTTAAAAAAATGAAACTTTGATGTGTCACGACTTTATGACCGACCCTTCACAAATCTTAATTCCTTAGTCCTTAATTTCAATAGAACTATTTTCATAATCCACTCATCTTAAGACGATTTTATAAGTTGACGTAAAAATAGCACAAATATATCAAACGACTTTGTCTTTGACCACATCCAACATTATTTATACAGGGTTGTTCACCACATACGACACGGAGTATTATGGCTAAGCGATTAGATTTTTACAAATTGTAAGTTTTGGGTTCGTTGAAGGACTATTAGAGCTACAATTTAAAAATATTTTTACAAGATACAGAGTGTCCCAAATAAATAAAAAATATCAAAGTTGTATTTTTTTAAATGGAACACCCTGTATATTATTACATTTTCAGTTTCTACGATTAAAATAAAGGTAGATTTGATTAAGGTTTATTACCCTTAAACCTTACCGTTTTTGAAATATTTTCAATTTTGTGAAATTGCAGTATAAATTTTAAGGCTTCATTTCTCCGAGGGTTTCAAAGTTTTTAGTACTAAATATTTACTGAAGTTTATTTATTGATCAGTTATTGTATTGCAATAATAAAAATTTTACTACCTTATACAGAGTGTCTAAATATTTATTTTAAATAATTATTAGCTTTAAACGACAATAACTTGTTTAATTTAAATAGAACACCCTGTATATTTTATGAGAATCAGATGCACAATTTAATTGTCTATCAAATTGTATTATACCATTTATTACCTATCTCTTCAAGTTTCCGTAGAAAATGCATTTTCTTGTAATTTAGAACTCATTTATCAATATACCCATGGAATACTGACATTTCAGATTATTTTTAAAGATGTACCAAATTTTTAAAGAGTACAGATACTAATATTGTCGATATAGTTCGTTTATTTCATTAAAAAATAAAAAAACTCTTTAAATATTTGTTAAAGAGGACCAATTAATATGATTCCAGTATTCAAACTACATTAATTGGCTGTTTGCTTTGATTAATAATAATTGCTCCAAATACTAAAAAACTGAATTATGTATGTGTATTAGACAGTGTGGTAAAAAAACTAACACCTTAAAAATGATATTTAATTTTTTGACAAAAAATGCTTATTTATAACAACAGAAACGTTCATTTTCATAACTTATTATTATATTGATTTCTGATTCAAATCCACATTTATTTAGAATAATTTATTAACGAACACAATTAAGTATGTAATTAATTAATATTTAGGCGGAAATACTGGTGGTATATTTAATTAATGATATACTCTTTATAAAGATTTAAATAGTTTTCTTTTTGCATACAAATGGGCTAGTAATATTATCGTTTTAATAAAAACGATAATATTACTAGACTGGACATTTTGTACATTTGTTGTTTTAAAAACAATCTAAAATGTCAATATTCCATGGGTATATTGAAAAATGAGGTCTAAATTATAAGAAAATACATTTTCTACGAAAACTTGAAGGGATAGGTAAAAAGTGGTATAACACAATTTGATAGACAATTAAATTGTGCATCTGATTCTCATAAAATATACAGGGTGTTCCATTTAAATTAAACAAGTTATTGCCGTTTAAAGCTAGTAATTATTTAAAATAAAATTTTAGACACTCTGTATAAGGTAGTATAATTTTTATTTTTGCAACACAATAACTGATCAATAAATAAACTTCAGTAAATATTTAGTATTAAAAACTGTGATACCCTCGGAGAAATGAAGCCTTAAAATTTATACTGCAATTTCACAAAATTGAAAATATTTCAAAAACGGTAAGGTTTAAGTGTAATAAACCTTAATCAAATTTACCTTTATTTTAATCATAGAAACTAAAAATGCAATAATATACAGGGTGTTCCATTTAAAAAAATACAACTTTGATATTTTTTATTTATTTGGGACACTCTGTATCTTTTAAAAATATTTTTAAATTGTAGCTCTAATAGTCCTTCAACGAACCCAAAACTTACAATTTGTATAAATCTAATTGTTTAGCTACAATACTCCGTGTCGTATGTGGTGAACAACCCTGTATTTTCCTTTTGTACATAACTTGTAAATCTAAACTAGATCATCCTTTTTATTTCATTTATAGTAAACAAGTATTTCAATTCCTCAAGAAGTTTTTTTTTCATTATAACTACTAAAATTCCAAAACACATTTTTTATAGCAAAGAATAGAAAATAATATGATAATAAAAGCAATAGACAGACAAATTATGTTAAAACGTAGCCTCTCTAGAGTCTAGAATAGAAGTGTACATTATTCCTGTGTAAATTGGTACTAAAATTTTATTACTCTATTAATAAAAATGTATCACAATGTATTCAGCCCATTGGGTTAAATTACTTGCATTGTGTCTACGGAAAGGTGGTAGATAAATATACAGAATAATAATCAAGTAAAGGTGGTTTTTCAAAACTCCAGGATAATTTCTTTCAAAAATAAAAAAAATATATACCGTATGATAAAAAAAAACGGCGTCAGCGATGGCTATGGAACGAAGGTCGCTGTCATTTTATATGAAAAATTATATGGGGAATGTCACCGATTGTCATTTCCAAGCCAACTGGGGACGCCGTTTTTTTTTCGATTATACAGGAACGCTATTAATTATAAAAAAATCGTTAGTTTTACCTGTTGTTTATATTTATGTATCTACTTCAAATGTTTACTGTTTTAATTTGACTGATAAATGCTTACTATGCGGGAAGTACTTAGTTATTACCCTATCTACAATGTCAATTTATATTACTTATAAACTGGATTTTACGAATTAGCCAGTGCAATGACTCAGTTAAGTCTGTGTAAACATTATTACGTATACGCGATCCAAGAAAATAATAATAATCGTGTAGGTACTCACCAAAAAGGGCTAGAGGGACTTCGAACTAAATTGTTAGCAGACTGCGATTCCCTTATGGGTGAGCCAAAAAAACCTTCTGAAAATTTTAAAAAAGACATCGTCCCACTGAATTTCGATTATCATCAGCAAAATAGTCTCCGTATCACTACGTTAGTTTTATTTTAATAGTCCTAATATCATCGAGTTTTATCGCACCACAAACCCTCGAAATATTGTGCCCTATAAGGTCCTTTAGGTACACAACTTCCTCGCGTCATGCTTGCCGAAAATACCCTTATTTCCTAGCTATATTTTATAACTGAACTGTAAAAAATCCACAAGCACTATCCAGTTACGACACAGTCTCAAAACAAAAGAAAACCACTGTTAAGCGATAAAGACGATCTGTATAAACCAAACACAACGTAGATTTATAAATAAACTGATAAATAATGCGTAACATGAACACAACGAACGACCGAACTCGACTGAGTGGGAATTTTTAAATACAGACACAGCCTCTGTTTTGTTGGTCCACGTGGGTTACGACAGGAGTGCTCTATGTGCGTCTCTCTTACCCCAAAGCGATCCAGATAAGTTAAAGATCCAGAGAGTCTGCGAGATTACGATGAAAATTTATTGATTTTATCATTGAAATCGAAAACTGTCTTTGCGTTTATGTAGGAAAATAAACAAATACCTAATGACATAATTCGTTAGTACTAATGGTAGGTAAATAAAATATAATATTCTACCGAGTACAATATCAACAAAAAATCTTGAAAAAAATAAATGTTTTAATTTTTTGCGTAAAAATAATACCAAATAATGTAGCCAAAAAATCAAGATGGATAGATAACAAAAACACTATAGAATATGAATAAATTAATAGCATTCCTAACCTACTCTAGATGTTATGAGTAAAATATCATTAAACACATTGTAGACTAAGACTAATGATTAAAAAACATATTGTTAATAAGAATAAATAGATTTCTATTACCAGTATAATAGAGGTGCATGCATAGGTGCATGTACACATTTAACCCCTTATTTATTTAACCCAGATAACATTAAGCATAATTTTAAGACACTACGACAGCATAGTTTTTCGAAATTAACTAAACTATATAATATTTAAATATAACTAAAAAGTACGATAACGTTTGTCTACAATATTAACAATTCATGAAGTAAAAATAACAATTAACTACTAAAAAATTTCAAGGGAAAGAATACTTACAGATCAGCTGCTGATACTGTATAATCAATAGAATTATTTGTAGCTGTATCTTCGTCCATGTCGATTTTTTACAGAACAGTTTATTTATATAACAATACTTATTTAAATATACGAAATTAACACTCTTTAATCAAAACCAACGGTCTCTCAATCAACTTTAACTTCAAACAGCAAACAGGTTTATTTTGATTGGTGGTTGCTAAGAAGCGGTTGACATATAAAGCACGGTTGCCAAATTTTTGAAAAGGTGCTAAAGTGACGTTTGTATTTTTAGGATATTTTCTTTATAATGAAAAACACATAATACGCCTATTTCATATTAATAGACTATATTCCTGTACGCAGAAGAAGTAATAACATTAATAAATACTCTATAAATCTTATGCATTTTAACATCTTGTAACCATCATGCAACACTGAAATAGTTTGTAATGTGTTATGTTGGTTGCCTATAGACTTTATTACATATTTTATTCTTACAGGGTGTCTCCAACAGAATCAATATTTTCTAATAAATTCTCCAAGTAAAAATAAGTATTTAGATTGTTGTACGTTATTTTACCTTTGTTCAAGAATATATAATATAGAAAATAAATAAAGAATGTAATAATAAAGAACATAATAAAATAAAAAGTATGTGATAACATAAAGACTTAGCTAACTTGATAGAGTATTTTAGGTGTTTTACGGTAAAAATTTTATATAAATTATTTTCCTACATATGGTGTAAGAATTTGCTAAGTACAATAAATACATAGTATTCTATTTATTAACGGTTTAATTTGCATTACAGCTTTTTTTCTCTAAAAAACTTTGAGTACTTCGTATTTCATCACTGAAGCAAAAATCTAAAAAATAAAGTAGTTATTTTTTGTAAATAATAACTACAATAATAAAAAATAAATCTAGAATCAACGTAAGAAATAAAAAAATGAATAATCAAATATAAAATTAACAGTACAAAGAATTAAAAACAGATAAACATTTAGAAAGGATCAAATGTAATGAATAGGTGTTACTTCATTTAACATTCATATAGTTATGTTCCAATATCTCTTATTAAACGCGGAAAAACAAAATGCTGCTATTTTGGTGACAGTTTGAAACACTTTGTGAAATAGCGCATATAGTTTTTTTACCAAAAAATATTATTAATCTATGTTTTTAATATATTGATTTGGAAAATATTTTTATTATAGGTATGTGGTTTTTACTTTTTAATGGCAGTGACATTATAATATGACATTATATAGTCTGTGAAACGAATAACTTTGAATTTGACAGTTCCCGCGGGCTTTTCTAGTGTTAATTTTATTAGGTTAGCAACTTGCGGTCATGTTGACGCAATGCCGTCTCTAATAGAACAGCCAATATATACAATGACAGCGATCTTTATTTCATAACCATCATTGACGGCTTTTTTTCTATGATTTTGTATTATTTGCAAATATAATTTTTCGAACATTGATACTTGCAAAATATACATATAAATTTTGTGAATGCAAATAATAATACATCACTATTAGTAGATATGGAATGTTTTTGTTCAATTATATAAAATTCAAATTATATAAACGATAAACACTATTTAACCAGTCAGTGTGTTGATTAGAACCTGAATTTTATTTGCAGTTATTTGGAAGATTCTGTAACTGTCTGTTATATTAATAGATATATGTGTTATTTATATGTATTGTAAAAATCTGGGGCGGATACAGAAATTTATTTTAGGGGGGGGGCAAAATATAAAGCAATGTAGAATACGTTTTTAGGGCGCCATTTTTATCCCAAAAGCCTAATATTTTACACAATTTACAGATTTTAGGGGGGGGGGGCCCGGGCCCCATGGGCCCCCTCTGTATCCGCCACTGGTAAAAATACTGGAACTTGTTTTCGATAAATAAAATAAAAAATATTATTATTATATTATACAGTATGTCGCCGGATTGTTTTTACTAGAGGAAAAACTTTTTTATTATTGACATTTTGAGACAAATGCATTCTTTATAAAAAAATTGCTTGTTCTAAAATGATTAATCGCGTTTATACTTTTCAAATTTTCCATACCGTTTTAGTTTATTTAGATAAAATTAAACAAACATGAAAATATAGTTGAATTTTTCCTCTAAAAAATCCTAAAAATCAAAAAAAAAATTGTCCAAATTTTTTTTTTTAAAAAATTCTATGGTAATATAGTTTCGATTTCATTTTTTGATAGATTGTTATTGATTATATATTTTTTTGATAGATTATTGACTTTAATTAATGTGCTATTTGCTGTTAAAAAAAATTCAAAAATGTTAAACAAGCACAAAATTTATTTTTAGTTTAATGCTACGGAAAGGGTGATATAGTTATTAGAAAATGTGATACTTTAACCACAGCACAAATATAACACCAATCAAAATTAATTATAACAATCTATCAAAGAATGAAATCTAAATTATATTATTATAGAAACGCGTTTTTATTTTTAGGACTTTAGGAGAAAATATTCAACAATATTTTCATGTTTTTTTTAATTTTCTCTAAAACGGTATGGAAATTTTAAAAAGTAGTATAAAAGAGATTAACCATTTTAGTACCAGCAAAAATATTTATGAAGAATGCATTTTTTCCAAATTGTCAATAACAAATAAGTTTTTCCTCTTGTAAAGACAATCCGGGGATATACTGTATATGCTAAAATTACTGACAATCGTTACCATCTTCTTCAAAAGCGAATATCTCCAATAAAAATAAAGCTATTGAGATGAACCAAAATCAGATTATCGAGAAAAAATGCACCCTTATGCTTTTTAAATTCCATATTTTTGTCAAACAACTCAACAGGATGTTTGAAACCTTCGCCAAAATGTCAACATTTTGTTGAATCTCATAAATCTCGTGCGTATAATAGACAGATGCTAGCATTACTATGGTTAAAAATAGAACACAATTTTTTTAAATATCTAGGTACTTTATAGGAATTTATGTGGCAACTACGTGAGATAACCGAAATCCTCTTCAAAACTTGATTAAATGTTACTAGTATGCGCATAACAAATCATTTCAAGGTCCTGTGTACATAACACTGATACAAACAAGGTAAAAGATATAAATAATATATGAAATAATTAAAAACCTATACAGCCGCTACGGTATAAACAAAACAATACCACAGTCTGTACCTATAGTAGTTCTCATCGCTGTCTAGTAAAAAGAAGCAATTGGGTGGCAAGTAGAATAATTTATATTTATCAATTTATATACGATTACGATTTTAATTATTGTTTTATGTACTAAGTAATAAAAATGGATACAAATAATATAGTACCGGATACACTTGACCACGTCCCTTCCGCTAAAATTACAGTTATTTATCCCGGAAATAAAGAAGTGATTTTTGGCGGTGAACTTAAACCTACTGATGTTTTAGAACAACCCCAAATATCATGGAAAGCAGATCCAGAAAAGTTGTATACATTGTTGATGGTAGATCCAGATGCACCAAGTAGAGAAAATCCTACTTTCAGGTATAATATTCATTTAGTAGTTTATTATTATTTAGTTATTTCATCCTATTTCTACATATGACAAATTATTATGCAATATAATTTATGTTATCAAAGATATTGAAATAAATATATTACATCTGTCTGAAGGATTCATGTATAAGCACTTAAAGAAAATATATGCAGTGATAATATGGAACTCGAAAACATATTTTTCCAGCAAGACGACTCACCGCCTTTGAACGCTGAAGTTATCAGCAAATTTTTGCAGCCAATTTCAAGAATAATTGGAGAGCTAACCAAGACCCTAGCCGTTGGCCGTCGAGGCCGCCTGACTTAGTGCCCGTGGATCTATTCCTATGGATATTTGCGGAAGAATAAAGGTTCCTTATTCTTCCGTATAATCTAGACAAGAATTAAAAATACTTAGCAGTTATGATATATATCTTTCACCCCCACTGAGTTAACTGTTCAAAACCACGCGAGAAATGTTCAAAAACTGCCCCGTCTGTCCATAACAGAAGACGGTCGATATGTCGAACACCTGTAGCAAAATCTCATGTCTTGGTCTGCTATTTATTTTTATTGTTATTAGATATAGTTTAAATGTGTTGATGTTTGTTAAATATATTTTAAATTGTTAGAAAATTCTGCATCTCTCATAGCAAATATTATTTTCGTTTTAATTGATGCTCACAGCTAGAATTTTTTTTTGCATTACAGCCGGTGCCGTTCAAAGCCTACTTATTTAAAACAGGCGAATTTTTATATACTCTATATCTCGAAGAGGAATCGAGCAAAATATCGAGTGTATTATATTTTTGGAAAGGTAATTTTAAGTTCTTTTTAATAAATTAAAAATATACAGAGTGTCCCATATAAAAAATCAAATTTTCTGTTGATAATTCTTAAATTATTAATTTAAAAAAATTTATACTTAAGCCATTAAATTCTACGTAAAAAGGTGCTTTGGAAATGTTTTCATAAAAATACAAAATTTTCCATAGCAAAAAAGTTACAGCGATTTGTCAAAAATGCATATTTTTGAAAACCACCCCGTAACTCCGAAACGGTAACAGATGCGGTAACATGTGCAGTTTTCACCATCATGTTTTTGACAAAAATTGAGCTCCAGACACTGATATTAGTTTTTGTCTATCTCCTATAGAAAAGCATGTTTCCATTTAAAAGCGTCGAATTTGACCCACCCTGTACATATACAAGGCATTACTTTTAAATCTTTTTATATTATTTAAAACGTTTGAAATTGTTTGATTGAAATTATTTGTGGCGTTTGAAAAAAAATTGCATGTTCTATTTGGAGTAAAAATGAATTTTTGTGGCTCGCCTGTATTAATAAGCCTGTATATATTATGTTAAACGTAAAACCTCGCCACAAAAAAAATGTCACTTTTACTCTTAATAAAACAATATACTATTAAAAGGAAGCAAACCTAGAAGTAACTATATCTTGAAACTTTTAAAGCTTGAAATATTCAAAGTTAGTGTCGAATGTCCTCTCAAATTCCTCATATTTCCTAATGATATTGGTACCGTATGATCGAAAAAAACGGCGTCCAGTTGGCTTGGAAATGACGATCAATGACATTTCCCTTATAATTTTACATATAAAAAATGACAGCGAACTTCATTTCATAGCTATCGCTGACACCGTTTTTTTATCATAAGTTATTTATACTGGTTACACTAAATTAATGTCTATCTTTTTTGTAGGGAAGGTAACCACTGGTTAGTCATTAATATTAAAGGAAATGACATAACTACGGGCCAAACACTGACATCCTACAAAGGTTCCAGGCCACCCAAAGGTTCCGGTCTTCATCGCTACATTTTTATCGTTCATGAACAAAATGGTCCCATAACGGTGAACGAACCCGATTTAGAAAGTAACAGAAGAAATTTTTCTGCAAGAGCATTTGCGAAAAAGTATAATATGGGCTTACCATACGCAGGAAATTACTATCAGGCTCAATGGGATTCGTCACTACCGCTGGTACGTTAAATTAATTATCTAATTATAAGTATATAAGTTTAATTGTTATAATATTTTTCTATCGGTATTAATAAATATTTGCATGAGATTATAGAATATATACGAATTTATTTTATGTTTTGTTTTATTTTGAGTTTTCTGAAATTTGTCCTCGTGATGATATTTTTTGTTTTTTATCTATATTTAAATCTTTTTTTATCTATTTTAAATCTTTTATCTATATTTATTAACTACTTCATTGAAAGATGTTCAAGTAGCTATGTCATATCGATCACTGCACATATACAAGATATAACCCTGTATTTTCACAATTTCAAAAATTTAATCATTTTTTTTAAACATTTCATAAACAACAATTTGATCATCATTCGTAAAGAGAAATTGTGGTTAGAAAAAAAGTTGATTGTTTTGTAAGCAAATGATTAGGCTTTCTCTATGAATACAACTGACTACCGCAAGCTGTTGTTAGAATATTCTATTTATTTTTGTATTTTTTTAGACATTGTGAATACTCGTAAACTGTTAAGTATAAAGTACAATTGGAACCACTAATTTATTCCACTAATTTCGAGTTTCTGAATGATAGGTCAGCTTTAAGCTTCATTCGCCCTATTAGAAGTTTGTTTCTATAATTTCAATTTAAGTATTCAGTTAATAAATTTTTATTTTTCCACTAATTATACTTACTTGGTAGAAAAAAAATTAAAAAAATTAGAAATGTTTTTTATTGTTTTATAAGCTAACTAGTTGAAGCCTGGCGCATCCGCCACGACATCAAGAGAAAAATACTTTTTATTTTTTTTTTATTAAATGAGAAACAAAAAATCCGGCGACGACAGTTTTTAGAAGAGCCAATTAGCTATATTTTAGTAAAAAAGCAACTTTCTAGAGCAAGTCGTTACTTCAGTAGAGACGACACAGATAAACATTAGCATTTTATATATGTAGATTATTAGGCTTTCTCTATGAATACAACTGACCACCGTAAGCTGTTGTTAAGATATTCTATTAATGTTAATGGGGTTTTTCAGATATTGTAAATTCGTTAAAGTATACCGTATGATCGAAAAAAAACTATGTCAAATACGGTTGGCGAATGACAATCAATAATAATTTTAGCGAGGTCAATCTCTAGACGCCATTTACTAAAAATTGACATAAAACTTACAGACGACCTTTATGACATAAACGTTTCCAGACACCGAAATCCGTTTCCAAAAAAACTATTTTTCTCGAATTTTAAACTACACCATTTAAAAATCATTGTTAAAATAGATTACAATCTTATCAAGTAAATGACATCTAGGGCTTGACGTAGTAAAACTTATCTTTGATTGTCATTCCCAAGCCGTCTCTAATACGTTTTTTTTTCGATCGTATGGTATAATTAAAACCACTAATTTCGAGATTCTGAATGAGGCTTTAGTGTTTACCAGCTATTATTTAGTTACCTAAAATCTAAAATAACAACTTGAATCATATAGTTAATCAAGCTTGACCTGCTTGACCAGCCCCAAAAAAACTGAAAACATTACATTTTTAAGATATATTTTATTTGTTACTTAATAATTCATATTATCATTGACAAATTTCGTTTTAAATAAAAATAAGTTTTAAATTTGTTTTTAACTAATTAATAAATCGTATTAGAAAATAAATATGTGTAAAATATGCCTTCAGCGAATTTTCTTTAAAAATTTTATAAACATTGTTGCTTGTAAATAAACAATTTTGAACCGTGTGAGTTTAAATAAATATATTTGATTATAACAATCTATAAGAATGAAATCGAAATTATATTACCAGAGATATTGCCATAGAACGCGCTCTCATTTTTAGGACTTTAGGAGAAATTATTCAACAATATTTTCATGTTTTTTTTTAATTTTCTCTAAAACGGTATCGAAAATTTTGAAAAGTAGTATAAACGGGATTAACCGTTTTAGAACCAGCAAAAATGTTTATGAAGAATGCATTTTTAACAAAATGTCAATAACAATTAAGTTTTTCCTCTTGTAAAGACAATTCGGGGACATACTACTGTATATGTTAAAATTGCAAAAAATCAAAAACAGATTATCGAGAAAAAATGCACCCTTCTTCTTTTTAAATTCCATATGTTTGTCAAACAATTCAACAGGATGGAAACCTTCGCCAAAATGTCAACATTTTGTTGAATCTCGTGGATCTCGTAAATCTCGTATAATAGACAGATGCTAGCATTACTGTGGTTAAAAACAGAACACCATTTTTTTAAATATCTAGGTACTTTATAGGAATTTATGTGGCAACTACGTGAGATAACCGAAATCCTCTTCAAAACTTGATTTATTTAAATGTTACCAGTATGCGCATGACAAATCATTTCAAGGTCCTGTGTACATAACACTGATACAAACAAGGTAAAAGATATAAATAATATATGTAATAATTAAAAACCTATACAGCCGCTACGGTATAAACAAAACAATACCACAGTCTGTACCTATAGTAGTTCTCATCGCTGTCTAGTAAAAAGAAGCAATTGGGTGGCAAGTAGAATAATTTATATTTATCAATTTATATACGATTACGATTTTAATTATTGTTTTAGTTACTAAGTAATAAAAATGGATACAAATAATATCGTACCGGATACACTTGACCACGTCCCTTCGGCTAAAATTACAGTTATTTATCCCGGAAATAAAGAAGTGATTTTTGGCGGTGAACTTACACCTACTGATGTTTTAGAACAACCCCAAATATCATGGGAAGCAGATCCAGAAAAGTTGTATACATTGTTGATGGTAGATCCAGATGCACCGAGCAGAGAAAACCCTACTTTCAGGTACAATATTCATTTAGTATTTTTTTATTGTATAGTTATTTCATCCTATTTCTACATATGACAAATTATTATGCAATATTTTATGTTATCAAAGATATTGAAATAAATATATTATATCTGTCTGAAGGATTCATGTATAAACACTTAAAGAAAATATATGCAGTGATAATACAGTGTGATCGAAAAAAAAAACGGCGTCAGCGATGGCTATGAAATGAAGATCGCTGTTATTATTCATATTTGGTGTAAGGATTTCATTAATAAAAATAATTATTTTAAAATTAATTTAAATATTATATTATTTTATTAGAACAATTATTATTTATAATATCTATACTAATATATAAAATCCTTGATTGAGTGACTGACATACTGATTAATCACGATCCTGCTCAAACCACTCAACGTAAGAAGCTCAATTTTGGCATACAGGTTGATTCTAGGGTGTAGAGGTTTGATAAGAAGGGATTTTTCGAAATTCCAGTTCCAAGAGGGTGAAACCACCCCTCAAATATTACAATATTTTTTATTTAAAAAACGGCCAAGTTTCCGAAAAAACGCTTAAACACGTATATTTTATTTTGTTTTTTTACATATTTTAAGATTTTTTAAAAATGTATACAGGGTGTTTCAAAAAATCTGGTCATTGATTAATCACGATCCTGCTTAAAGCGCTTGACGTAAAAAGCTGATTTTTGGCAGATTGACTTTAGGGTGTAAAGGTTCGATAAGAAGGGATTTTTCGAAACTCGAATTCTAAGGGGGTGAAACTATCCCTCAAATATTAAAATATTTTTATATTTAAAAACCGGTGAGTTTTTCGGAAAAACTCTTAACCGCGTATATTTTATATCGTTGTTTTACATATTTTAAGATTTTTTATAAATTTATACAGGATGATTCATAAAATATGACCATTGAGTAATCACGATTCTGCTTAAACTGCTTGACGTTTAAAGCTAATTTTTGGCAAACGGATTGACTGTGGGGTGTAGAGGTTCGATCAGGAGGGGTTTCTCGAATCTCAAATTCCAAGAGGGTGAAAACGCGCCTCAAATATTACAATATTTGTTATTTAAAAAACGGTTAGTCTTTCGGGAAAACGCTTGGACAAGCATAGTTTATTTGGTTTTTTTACATATTTTGAAATTTTTGAAAAAATCATACAGGGTGTTCCAAAAAGTTGGGTAATTTCTTAACCACGATTCTGCTTAAACTGCTTGACGTAAAAAGCTTATTTTTGGCAAACGGATTTTTCGAAAGTCAAATTCCAACGAGATGAAACTACCGCTCAAATATTACCAAGTTATATAATAATATCGCCATATTGTTTTTTCTCATGCTGGGATAAATGTGAGAAAATTTTATCCAGTTTGTATGTTAATGGAAATTCTTGCTTTGCTTTATCATCACCATTACAAACGATTAATTCGACGCGAACGAAGTTGCTGGTACACGCTACTCTCATAATAAAGATGTTGAAACGGCTACTCTACTACTAGAAATATATTATTATATTTTTTTATATTCGCCAGCTAAGTTTCATACAAAAAAAATTACCGAAAAACACCCAATTTAGAACGATTTTGTCTCTACAAATTTTTTTATCCTAAAAGTAACCTATGATCGAAAAAAAAACGGCGCTCAGTTGACTTGGGAATGACGATGGATGACATTTCCCATATAATTTTACATATAAAACTAGCAGACCATTGACTAGAAGACTATTGCATTTTAGGTAAATACCCAAGTTCTTGCACCCGGTAGATACCCAAAGTAAAATTAAAATAAGAAATAAAAATATAGACCTTAAAAATTTATAGAAATATAGAATATACAGAGATATTTTTTGATTTCGAATATTGCTATATTTTTGATATTTTTAAATTTATTTTTTATTAAGTATTATATTTTTCATTTGCCTACTATACCAGTAGCCTTATATGTATAGGTACAAGGCTAGTAGATAAAAATTATAAGAGCTTCGTCTTGATTATACATCATATCTATAATCAAGGATTATACTTTTACCACGGTTATTGCCAAAAAAATATATGAATATGCAACCATTTCTTTAAGAATTTGCATCTTTTCTCAAAAGGCAGATTTTCAAAGGATTCAAAAAGATTAAAAAATCCATAATGACGTGACAATTGCCAATAATATAATAAATACATACTTTAAGTGCATTGTAAAATACATACTTTAAGTGCACTATTTAGATTTATTAATTAATCGAAACAGTAGTTTATTTTTTTATGATAATTATGGTTGTTAAATTTCAAACTGATTTTGTACGTTTCCTTCACCATTTTATCAACATTTTGCCGAGTATTGAAACTTTTGTTACATTATTACATTATACAGTAAATACAGTATGACCCCGGATTGTCTTTACAAGAGGAAAAAAACTTTTTTATTATTGACATTTTTAGAAAAATGCATTCTTCATAAAAATTTTTGCTAGTTCTAAAATGGTTAATCGATTAATCCCGTTCATACTCCAAATTTCCATACCGTTTTAGATTTTAAAGTAAATTAAAAAAAAATCATGATAATATGTTCTAATTTTCCAAAAGTCCTAAAAATAAAAAGGCGTTTCTAGTTTCTATGGTAATATAATTTCGATTTCATTCTTCAATAGATGGTTATTATAATACCGTATGATCGAAAAAAAACCGGCGTCCAGTTGGCTGGGAAATGACGATCGATGACATTTCCCATATAAATTTACATATAAAATGACAGCGATCTTCATTTCATAGCCATCGCTGACGCCGTTTTTTCTCGATAATACGGTATTAATATTGATTAAAGTCATATTTTTTCCTGTTGTTAAAGTGCCACATTTTCCATATTATATCACCCTTTCCAGTGGCGGAAATAGAGGGGGGGGGGCATGGGGACCGTTAATAATAATAAAAAATCCTCCTGTAAAAACAATCCGGGGACATACTGTACCTATATAAAAAATATATTAAATTATAATTTTTAAATATTGCGTAATAACGCAAATTGACAGCTCCTTTCCCGTTACATCGCAAGTACCAGAAAATGGAACCAAAGACTTTCAAAACTGGTTCACACCAAAACGTTGATATTTGGTATTAGGATATCATTAATAAAATCAGGTCTTTATATATAGATTCATATTCGGCTACTCTATTACTTGTAATATATTACTATATTTTTTATATTCGCCAGCTAATTTTCATACCTTAATAAAAAAAATTAGCGTAAAACACCCAATTTAGAATGATTTTGTCTCTACAATTTTTTTATCCATAAAGTACTGTATGATCGAAAAAAAAACGGCTTCCAGTTGGCTTCGAAATGACGATCAGTGACATTTCCCATATAATTTTACATATAAAATGTCAGCGATCTTCATTTCATAGCCATTGCTGACGCCGTTTTTTTCGATTATACTATGTTTATAACATACTGGTTACACTAAATTAATGTCTATCTTTTTTGTAGGGAAATTAACCACTGGTTAGTGATCAATATCAAAGGAAATGACATAGCTACTGGCCAAACACTGACATCTTACAGAGGTTCCAGGCCACCCAAAGGTTACGGTCTTCATCGCTACATTTTTATCGTTCATGAACAAAATGGTCCCATAACGGTGAACGAACCCGATTTAGAAAATAATAGAAGAAATTTTTCTGCAAGAGCATTTGCGAAAAAGTATAATTTGGGCTTACCTTACGCAGGAAATTACTATCAGGCCCAATGGGATTCGTCAGTACCGCTGGTACGTTAATAATACCTAACTATAAGTACATAAGTTTAATTGTTATAATATTTTTCTATCGGTATTAATAAATATTTGCATGAGATTATAGAATATACGAATTTATTTTATGTTTTGTTTTATTTTGAGTTTTCTGAAATTTGTCCTCGTGATGATATTTTTTGTTCTAATCTTTTATCTACATTTATTAACTACTTCACTGAAAGATGTTCAAGTAGCTATGTCCTATAGCCTATAGAATATTACACATATACAAGATATAACCCAGTATTTTCACAATTTCAAAGATTTAATCAATTTTTTTAAAACATACAAGCATACAGGCAATAATAGCACGCATTTTATAAAAAAACATTGTATAATGTACAATAGTCAACTATTAATAGTCAACTTGTTTTAAAATACAAGTTGACTATTAAAACTAGTTTAAGCTTTGGTTTTAAGAATTTACTGAAGATGGTTAACCAAGCTTGGGTCCAGAGTTTAAAGTAATCTGTTTTGGTATATCGTGGTAAACCATTTTTTTTAAATAATGCATTTAAATAATCGTCATTATTTAAAAAAATGTATTTAATTAAATAAATTTATTATTCAAGTTATTGACTGAGCCATACTGAGCCTTCCATTTAGCATAGCAATGCACACTTTAGTGTAAAAATATATTTTAATTACCCTGTATATAATGTTACGGTTAAAGTTTGATGTCCGGTTATTGTTGATATTACCCGGTTAATCTCGAGAATAACACTCGATAAAATAACCAAAAAGATAGCCAAACCCAAACATTAACTTGTTAATGTCGACATTAACTAACAGCCCGAAAAACAGACAACTTAAAATTTTTATATATTGTACAGTATGTCCCCGGATTGTTTTTTTATTGTTGACATTCTGAGAAAACCTTTTTTATTGTTGACATTCTGAGACAAATGCATTCTTCATAAAAAAACTCTTGTTCTAAAATGGTTAATCCCGTTAATACTTTTACCTGTTTTAGAGAAAATTAAGGAAACATGAAATATGTTTAATTTTTTTTTGAAGTCCTAAAATCAAAAAGTCGTTTCTCAGGTAATATAATTTAAATTTCATTCTTTGATAGATTGTTATTAATAATTATGATTAACATCATATATTTTTTGCTGTTGTTAAAGTATCAAATTTTCCAATAACTATTATCACCCTTTCCGTAGGATTGAAGATTGAACGAAATAAATTTTGTGCTTCTTTAACATTGTAAAACAGCAAAATATTTTATTAATAAAAATCTGTCAAATAATGAAAACAAAATTATATTACCATAGAAACGCGTTTTCATTTTTAGGAAAAATCTAACAAACTTTTTCCTCTAATTATACTTAACATTTTCGAGTAATGTCATTTTGGCCTTTGATCATCATTCGTCAAGAGAAATTGTGGTTAGAAAAATAGTTGATTGTTTTATAAGTCAATTATTAGGCTTTCTCTATGAATACAACTGACTACCGCAAGCTGTTGTAAGAAATATTCTATTTATTTTTTTTTTAGACATTGTGAATACTCGTAAACTGTTAAGTATAAAAAGTACAATTGGAACCACTAATTTATTCCACTAATTTCGAGTTTCTGAATGATAGGTCAGCTTTAAGCTTCATTCACCCTATTAGAAGTTTGTTTCTATAATTTCAATTTAAGTATTCAGTTAATAAATTTTTACTTTTTCCACTAATTATACTTACTTAGTAGAAATTAGAAATAAGTCTTTTATTGTTTTATAAGCTAACTGAAGCCTGGCGCATCCGCCACGACATCAAGAGAAAAATACTTTATTTTTTTTTTAATTAAATGAAAAACAAAAAATCCGGCGACGACAGTTTTTAGAAGAGCCAATTAGCTATCTTTTAGTAAAAAAGCAACTTTCTAGAGCAAGTCGTTACTTCAGTAGAGACGACACAGATAAACATTAGCATTTTATATATGTAGATTATTAGGCTTTCTCTATGAATACAACTGACCACCGTAAGCTGTTGCTAAGATATTCTATTAATGTTAATGGGATTTTTCAGACATTGTAAATTCGTTAAAGTATACCGTATGATCGAAAAAAAATTATGTCAAATACGGCTGGCGAATGACAATCAATAATAATTTTAGCGAGGTCAATCTCTAGACGCCATTTACTAAAAATTGACATAAAATTTACAGACGACCTTTATGACATAAACGTTTCCAGACACCGAAATCCGTTTCCAAAAAAACTATTTTTCTCAAATTTTAAACTACACCATTTAAAAATCATTTTTACTCAATGTAAAAATAAATTACAACCTTGTCAAGTAAATGACATCTAGGGCTTGACGTAGTAAAACTTATCGTTGATTGTCATTCCCCAGCCGTCTCTAATACGTTTTTTTTTCGATCGTATGGTATAATTAAAACCACTAATTTCGAGGTTCTGAATGAGGCTTTAGTGTTTACCAGCTATTATTTAGTTACCTAAAATCTAAAATAACAACTTGAATCATATAGTTAATCAAGCTTGACCTGCTTGACCAGCCCAAAAAAACTGAAAACATTAAATTTTTAAGATTTATTTTATTTTTTACTTAATAATTCACATTATCATTAATAAATTTTGTTTTAAATAAAAATAAGTTTTAAATTTGTTTTTACCTAATTAAAAAATCTTATTAAAAAAATAATATTTGTGTAAAATATGTCTTCAGCCAATTTTCTTTAAAAATTTTATAAACATTGTTGCTTGTAAATAAACAAGTTTGAACCGTGTAATTCCTTGTATCTTATTATGAAATATTATGTATTTATTTGTTTATACATTTTGATATTAAATTATAAGGTTGTCCCGATAATATATAACATTTAAATCGTATACAATTTATTTATAAAACTATTATCAAACTTATTGGAAATAGTTTATTCAAAACATTCAGAAAATTTAAGGTCTATATATTAATTGTTTATAATATTACATATTTTGAAATTTACCTTTTAACTGGGAAAAATACAGGGTGTTTCACAAAAATGTGTGCCATCTGTCATGGGGAGATTCTAAAGTAAAAATAAGATTTATTTTTTATAAAAATATAGGTTCGATTCAGCTTTGTTTCTTAGTTACAGGGGGTCAGTACAAGTCTTAATTTTTTTTCGATTTTGTTACAAATTTCTTTATAACACTAAAGTGTCAACATGTTCACCGGGGACGTGCATACGGGTTATCACTAGAATATTTTTCTAAAAAACTGCCCCTGATTTTATTTTCTTATTAGCAAAATTATGTAGACCGTTTAATGTCGATTACTTGTCTCTTGATATTTTGTCGATTTCGGTCTCCTTAATGAGATAAACGCAATTTTATTAGTTTGCCTTAATCCAAGTCTAATAGCAACCTAACATTTTTTAATGTCATTAATTGGCCAAAGTATTAAATTGGTACTCATTGATTCCTCATCAAAAAATAAAATATGCCTATAAACATAGCGTTTTTAAAGTTACAGGATGTTAAAACCAAAAAAATAGGTATTTTGTAATTATCTCAAATACTATTATGTTTTTGTAATTTGCTGTGGTGATGGGCATTTTCTAGTTTGTGCAATTTCTATTAAGGATGTAGAAATGCCAAAGGATTAAAATAATTGTGAAATTACTTTAGCCACAGCTTTAGCTTAATGCCGCTCAATAACACTTTTTTTTTGTATGTACAAATGTCATCCATCAGCGTTTCTAAGGTAACTTAACGCCGTTTTTTTTAAAATACCAAAATATATCTGTCTATTAATACAAAAATAAGAGCACTGGAAATCGTGCACATACAATATAATAATAAAATAATACTGAAAATCAAATGAGTAAATATTTAGGTACATTTTGTTCCATGTATTTATATTTTTACTGGAATATCTTTATTTACTAAATAAACATTTAGATTTGTTTAAAATAATCAAATATTTCAAGGAAAAAAATATGTTTATAAAAAACAAAGTTTATTTATAATTTCTATAAATTTGTCTGTTTTTCGTTTCATTTTTGATTTGATTATATATTTTTGTTTTTACTCGTTCTAATTGAAACTTTGTTCCTCACCTGCTCTTTTTTGATTTCTTAATATTATTTATAAATGAATTAATAATTATTTCTCTCTACATAAGCATTACTACATTCGTTCTACATGGGCAGTGAGCAGTGTAATCTGGAATGAACTGGAAAATTCTTAGTGGACTAATCTTTTTCTTGACCCCCAGTGGATTTAAGACCTCTTGGAACTAGATTTCTGATATACGCTATCGAGCAGACTCTTAATTTGAATATATTTTCATTTTGTTTTCAACAAAATGTAGTAATGAGATATACTCGGTCATCATTTAGACATTTTTTGTACACTGAATTATACCGATAAGAAAGGCATTCTAGACAATAATTTCAAAACAATTTTTATATTTTAGCTGTATGCTGTCATGTTTTATAAACAACATAAAACACTCAGCTTCACCATAGCAGTTAATGTCCTTTAATGTACTTTGATCTATCTTTTAGTCATACCAGTTTTAGAATCTTTTTTTGTTTAAGAACTCTTTCTTGTTAAAGTTTTGTAGAGAGTTGTTTATTAGTTTTGAAACCCTTTTTAACATTGTATACCCTTACCCCTTACAAATTAGACAAAGAAAATAAAATCGTCCTATTGTGGGCGTCCGCTCACAAAGGTTTAGAAGGCAATGAAAAAGCAAACAATCTAGCTAGAAAAGGAGCGAACACTCCGCTAATTGAACCAGAACCGTTTCGATTTCCAAGCGGAAACCAACTTAAAGCGGAACTGAAGAACCTGGAAGACTCCATACGTAACCTGGAATGGGAATCATCCAAAGGTCTATGACACTCGAAAATGTTACTCAGAACTTACGACCGAAAAAATCAAAGAGTTTCCTTGATTTAAGTAAGAACAATCTTCGGATTGTCACGGGCTTTCTAACAGGACACTGTCTCCTCAACAAGCATCTCAGTAGACTGAAGCAGAAAAACAACGGCAAATGCAGATTCTGTGGGGAAAATGGGGAAACACCAGAACACCTTATTACTGAGTGCGCCAAGAAGACAATCGTTCGTGCCATAAACTTTGGTACGTTTGTTGATTTAAGTAAGAACAATCTTTGGATTGTCACGGAGTTTTTAACAGGACACTGTTATTTCCTCAATGAACACCTCAGTAGATTGAAACTAAGAAGAAATGGCGAATGCAGATTCTGTGGGGAAAATGGGGAAACACCGGAACACCTCATCACTGAGTACGCTGAGACGACAACCATTCGTGCCATGAACTTTGGTAGGACTGATATTGGAGATGGAGAACTACCCTCTGTAAAACCGTCCCAGATACTGGCTTTTGTCAAAGCCCTGGGACTGTGTGATGAGTTATAACTCAAAAAAGGGGGACACAATAGATCTGTAAGGTCGCAATGATTAACCCCTCTCACGCTCATTCTAAATTCTAAAATATTGGTTGTTTAAAAACTGAAACTTGCATATATGAGAAATCGCAGTCACAATTTACTATAAAACCCAGTGACCCAATCGCAGGTTGCGATTGCGATTTTAGAATCTTTGCGATTGAATCGCAGTTTTGGCTCATCTCTAATTTATACTTAATTCTATAACTACGCCCATATGAACGTTGAACTTTTAATTTTTTTAACCATTCGAATACGATGAGTTTACGCGCGCGATTTTGATTATCGCTCATTTCTTTTCAAATTTTTATCACCGATTTCAAAAATCATCTATCGATTTGGTATACGTGTGTGTTAGATAAATTAATGAAAAAAGGAACTGCATAATACTCGCAAGACTTTGTTTTATTTCAGATAAGGAGAGTTTGTAGTAACATCGATAGAGAATCAATTCTTAATATTATAATTTCTTATAATTCATTATCATACTATTAACAATGACTAATTATTACGAAAGTAAAACAGCGCGTTTCAAACACGTGCTACTTTAAGTTCTTTTAGAGGTCGGTTTCAAGGGATGTGCTAGGGGGAGGGGGGTAGGGTTGAATTCAGGAGAGCCTAGGGCTTTCGTTTTTAAAAAATTTAGAATGATAATATTAAAAACTAAACACATTTTTTTGAAAAAAAAAACGTTTATCTATATGAATTTCTCTATCAATAAATTTGATAGACTTGGTTATGAAACCGTGTTCCCGTGGAGTACCTAAATACCTATAAATTTTGCAAACAAAAAAAACTAACACAAATTTTTTGGACAAAACAAAAACAAATAATAAGTAAACAAACCTAGGAAAAGTAATCTTTACTACATCACAAGCCCGGCAATCCCGGTCCCTCTGAGGTTACGCCAATAAATGAACTCTAAAAATAGAAACGAACTAATAGAAACCCACCGGATATTTACATCTTATTGAAAATCGATGTGGGGTGTATCCTCAGGCTTTTTTCGAGATATGTTATTATTACTCCAAAAAATCCTTTATACAACTATAGTAAACTATCATCTAAATGTTTAGTCTTCTGCTATAGGTGGATATCTACCGGTAATACAATTGTCTAGTCTACCGGCCAATGTTTTTGCGAGCAAATTTCTTGCATTAGTTGCAAAAACTAGTAGTTTTATGGGTTTCATATACACGGCAGGAACCAACTCGCTTCGTATTGTCTCTAACTGCTACCTTTACATCTGGAGCATATTTAACGAGGAAAACTTGGAAATCTCTGGGAAGACTTTGTATCGACGCAATCGAAAAAATTAATTAACAATTTAAAATTACACCAAATAAAACAAAATAATTAAATAATATGATAACTATTTAACTTACATAGCCGGGCGCGTAGCGGCACGGAGTACCTCAACTTCTGTAGTTACCAGGTTTACCACAGAATTGCTACTAAACCAAAATCGCTGGATACGTAACTACTACGACCCAGGGTCAATATCCCTAAATAAGAATAATTAATGGCACCACTCATCGCCCTACGTCCAATGGATATTTTGTTTTAACAAAATTAGTAAAATGGCGGTACAAAATTCCAGACGCGCCCGCTCAAGGGTTAATATGTAAAAGAGGCTACACACATGATGATGATAATTTTCTCCAAAAAAATTTAAAGGGAAATAATTTTGTATAGGTCTATTTATTTTTAACTGTGTGTAACATATTACTTAAAATAATAAGTAAAACTAGATGTAAAATAATACACAGGTTTTCCTTTATTAAACCTTTGCAGGGGTTGGTTGTCCTAATCCTAGCTGTTTATGAAGATCAGGTACGGAGTCGTCGTACTGAGCCTGGTAATAATTACCGGCATTTAACTCCAACTTGTATTTTTCAGCGAACTTTCTCGAAGAGAATAACGGTCTCGTACCGACTTCACGATCGCTAGTAAATTTCTCATCGAAACTTAATTTTCCTGGTTGCTCGTAAACTAAGAAAATGTATCGATGCAGTCCCGTGTCTTTTGGAGGTCCCGATCCTACATAAGCGGAAATCACTTCACCCTTGGAAACATCCGATCCGGGAATGTTTACAACCAACCAATGTCGAAATTCTCTTCTTGTCGGATTTGCTCTGCTGGGTGCGTCGGGGTCGGTCATTATTAAAGTGTAGTACTTCTTCTCATCGGCGGGGTAACTTATTTCTGGTTGCTTGCGGACGTCCACTGGGGCCAATTCGTTTCCTAGGTTCACATCTCCTTTGGAGTACTTTACTGATGCTACGTGGGTTGGGGGATGGTCGACCACATCGGGAACAATGTCGTTCTTGGTAAAAGCCTATAACAATAATCTACTATACAGGGTGGCCCATTAGTGCGTGGAAGTTCAATATCGTCGTTGTTATCAAAGATATGAAAAAAAGTTTTATATAAATGTTGCATTGTTTATAAAGGCCTATCCTAAAAATATTTTGGTGACACAAAAAAATACACAATACAGGGTGACACAAAAAAATTATGATAAAGTTTTAAGTTTTTTTTTTAAACTGCACCCCTCCCCCCATTTTTCTGTATAGATAATTGGATTCAGCATAAAATATAGTACATAGTATACTATTTTTATTTAAAGCACTATGCGGTTTTGCCATTCTATGTCTTATTTACTAAAACTGTGGTTAAAAATACTATATCCGAAAAGTGGTTAAAAACTGGAGTGAATTTAACTTTATTAATACTTAGCTATATTTTCCTAAACACCAAGGATAACAGAATAAAACCGCGAAGAAAAGTTTACATTATCTTATACAAGTTTACGGTGTCGCCAACATCGCAATATTTAAAATGCTATATTTCATTTTTTAAATACAACACCTTGTATATTACTTTTCTGTCTGATGCAGAATTAAAAAGTAAACATTTCTTGTATTTACAGTGTTCCTGAATTGTTAACAGTTTCGCAGATATTTGCGGTATTTTGTTACATATGTATATGGCTCTTCCAACAGCTAATTTTTATCAAAACCACCTAACCTAATATGATCTTTGTCTGGTATTTTACCGTTAAAAACGGCTAAAAATTTAGAAAAACTTTAAATACAAAAAATCTTCATTATTTAAGTTTGCAGCTAAACGAAATATAAAATACAGGGTGTTGCATTTAAAAAATAGAGATACATATAGCATTTTAAATATTCCGATTTTGGTGACGCCATAAGAAATACTCTATAGAATAAATTTTTCTTCGCGGATTTATTCTGTTATCCATGGTGTTTAGGAAAATATAGCTAAGTATTAATAAAGTTAAATTCACTTCAGTTTTTAACCATTTATCAGATATAGAGTTTTTATACAAAGTTTTAGTAAATAAGAAATAAAATTGCAACACCGCATAGTGCTTCAAATAAAAATAGTGTACTATATTCAGAATTTTATGCTGAATCCAATTCTGTACAGAAAAATGAGCAGGGGGTGGAATTTAAAAAAAATAAAACCTTATCATAACTTTTTTTGTGACACCCTGTATTTCACAAAATGTTTTTAGGATATGCACTATTATAAATCATGCAATATCTGTATAAAACTTTTTTCATATATCTTAGACAACAACGACGATATTGGACTTCCTCGCACTAATGGGCCACCCTGTATGTATATGATGTATATGTAACATAATATGGGTGTTATCTCCATTAATTACAGGAGGGAGTCCAACCGAATCTCACTAGAATCTCACGTGAGGGAGAGAGGGCGTTTCGGAAAATATCACGTAATCTTTTTCGGCCAAAAATAGTAAAAAAATGTGAGAGAATCACAAATCAATCATCAATCAAAAAATTAATTTACTTATATTACACTCAGGTGACTCTAGAGCATTTTTTGGGCTCATATCAGCATATACTTTGGTTAATTTTTAAGAGCGAAATGAACTTATTACCAAAAATTTGTAATTTTGTTGTCAATCAGGAGTCAGGAGTCATGGTTCTAACCGAAAAATAATGCACAGGGTTCAACTCACGAAATTATTGCACAGGGTGTTTTAATGTTATTGTAAAAAACAACCTTGCGATTAACCCTTAAAAAGACTGAGTAAATAAATAAAATAAAAAAAAATCAATTAAACTAGATATACAGAATATCCCCTACTAGGTACTTTTTTATTATTGATATTTTGAGAATAATGCATTCATCAAAAAAAAAATTGCTTGTTCTAAATTAATTAATCCCGTTTATACTTTTCGAAATTTCCATACTGTTTCCGTTTTAAAGAAAATTAAAAGAAAAATATGAAAATATGGTAGAATTTTTCCCAAAAATCAAAACGCGTGTGGTAATGTAATTTCGTTTTCATTCTTTGATAGATTTGGATAGATTCTATGCATAGATTGTTATTGATAAAATTTTAATTAACGTCATATTTTTTGCTGTTCTAAAATTTTAAAGAAGCACAAAATTTAATTAGTTCAATGCTACGGAAAGGGTGATAATAGTTATCGGAAAATGGGAAACTTTAACAACAACAAAAACTATGACGTTAATCAAAATTATTAATAACCATCTATCACAGAATGAAGTCTAAATTATATTACCATAGAAACGCGGTTTAATTTGTTTAGTTTGGTTTCCGTCATGGTTTCCGTAGGTTTCCGTTTGGTTTCGTTCCCGTAACATTGAACTAAATAAATTTTGTGCTTCTTTAAACATATTAAAACGGGAAAAATATGACGTTAATTAAAATTGTATCGATAAGAATCTATCAATGAATGTTTTTTTTAATTTTCTCTAAAACGGTATGGAAATTTGAAAAAGTATAAACGGGATTAACCATTTTAGAACAAGCAAAACTTTTAATGAAGAATGCATTTTTCTCAAAATGCTAATAATAAAAAATATTTTCCCCCCTCTTGTGTAAAGACCATCCGAGGACCTACTGTATTTATATACAGTTTACTAAAAAAATCATGAAAATAGGGCTAAAAATAAAAAACGACGAAAAATGTTTCCGTTACGTTTTTTTGCATCTGAAAAACACAAATGAAAAACTAGATGAAAAAAATCGGGTAAAACCGAGGGTATATAAAACTATTTTTTTTCATTAAATTTTTGTATAAACGGCAAGGTCATATAAATATAGTATTAGAACAATGGATATGTCGCAATTATTTGTTATAATCCTTGAAACGTTTTTAAAAGACAAATTATAGAATGTTTTGAAAAATAAATATGAAAGATTCCAAACATGAATAATTTCAAAAAAAATCGAGGATTATCCCAATAAATAAATTTAAAAAATTACCCCCCAATCCAGACCAAATTGAAATCAAATTACATACCCAAGTTTTTATTTTGCCACGCACACATATATCTTGTTTTAAAAAATCTCGTTCGTTTTACAATATCCCAACATGATTTTTATTGTTAATTATTCTAAATATTACTCATCCTCAAATAATTAAATAACCATAATCGATTACTGTATTTTTTCTCATTTAAACTTGTTTACACATTTTCAACAGCTTTTCACAGTTTCACAAAATCATCACAAACAATTTAACAAAGTTTGAACAGGAAATGTCTGGCGGTTGAGATAGTTAAAAATAATAATATAATTTGGCCCAATAATACGCAATATTTTTATGTTTTTGGAACACACAACCTTATAACATTTATAAAAGTATAAACATAAACAAAACAAACGTACGATTTTAACCAGAGATGCCATTTTAATTACTTTTGGTCCTCGAATGACCTTCCACTACTAGCTGACCCGTACGAGACTGAAGCTCAATTAAAATCATAAACCGTTAAAGACGATGATAAAATTATTGATAAGTAATCTGGCGAGCATGTGAAGTGGTATATAAAAAGTGGAAGACGCGAAGCAGAGCAGTTTAGTCGTCAATTTCCATATATTGGCTACAACCGCAAAATTGTTTGATTTATCAGGTATGTTTATTCATAAGTAGTGTAAGGGTAGTTGTTATAACATAAGATTATTTATTTTTTACTCTATCATTACATCATTAGTCTAGCCTTGTTTATTTATACATAAAAAGGGTGCTGCAGCGGCGGTTGGTAGAGAAGTTCGATGTACTATACAGGGTGAGTCTTAAATAAGTGCAAATATTTTTAGGGCTGATAAATCTCAATAAAAGAAACATATTTTCTCTTTAGTCCTTTTTCAAATAAGTCTAAAATAATCGAGATATTATTTTACATTGAAAATTAAAAAAAAATATATATATTTTTCGCTTAAATTTTGAGAATCACTGGATTTTTTCTGGGTTCCCTTTGAACATTTCCAAAAATTTTTTTCAAAAAATTCCAAATTTTCAATTTTTTTTTCGCGAAAAAAACCTTATAGACGTGTTTCTGGTGTCTTTTTTTCATTTATTTAAGACTCACCCTGTATATTCCATCCCTAGTCTCTGGTTCTAGGCATGGGACCCACACCAAATTTTGAGTGAGTTAACTTATGGTCTAGCATACACATTTTTGTGTTATTAAAAACACTTTTAAAATCTGCATTTTTTTTCATTTTTGCGTGTACATTTTTTTTCCCAAAAATTTCGTATATCGTCAAAAAATCACAACCGCTGTGAAAATACAACGCTTAATTTTTTTTTTGTTTATATGAAGAAATTTAAAATAATTTATAATTATATAAAACCCTGTAATTTCACAATCACTCTGATTCACTTGAATTTACAATTTCTCGATAAAATGTGACAACAGTTAATTACAAAAAAAATAACAAAATTAATTTTTGATATTAAAAAAACGCTGATGGTACACACGCAAAAATGAAATAAAAATAGCAATTTTAAATTTGTTTTTATTGGGATTTTCCAGGAAATCCCAGACTTCTGACAACCCTATAACTATATCTCTGAGTCTGGGTATGGGACCCGCACCAAATTTTAGTGAGTTAACAGAGCCTACCAGAAACATTTATGTATTAGTAAATGCTTCTGGTAGGCTCTGTTAACTCACTAAAATTTGGTGCGGGTCCAATACCCAGAATCAGAGATATAGTTAGGGTTGTCAGTATAAGTCCGAGATTTCCTGGAAAATCACGGATTTAGGTAAGTTGTCCCGGATACCGGAATTTCAGTGTACTATCCCGGAAAGCGTCGCGTCAGTCAAATTATAAAACCAAATGTGACATTAATTCATTTTATCAGATTTTTCGATTTAGCTTCATTCGTTTATGTCTACCGTAATTAATTACCTTCATTTATGTTTATTTTAATACTTTTATGCAGGGCGAATCTTAAATAAGTACAACATTTTTTAAGGCTGGTAGATATAATAAGATAATAGAATATAATTTTCTTCAATAAAGACGATTATTATTATTATTATTATATACCTATCGACAAAAGAATCATATTTTCTCTCAACCGTCTTTCAAATAAATCCAAAATAACCGAGACATTTTGCTTTGAAAACTTGAAAACTAAAAAATAATGATTTTTTGTTTAAATTTTGAGAACAACTAATTTTTTTCTGTGTTTTCTTTCTTGTAAATTTAATCTACTACCTATGTTGCCATATTATTAAAAATTATGTTTTTAAACTAAAAACACAGATTACACATTTTACTATGTCATCTGTGTTAAAAACTAAAATAATCAAAAAAAATTTCAAAAAATTTCAAATTTTCAAAAAAAATTTTGGCGAAAAAAACCTCATACTACTCCTTAAAAATATTTGCACTTATTTAAGACTTATCCAGTAGTATAGGTACCATCGTTTATGTTAACTGTTTGTGCTTAATTATACCAATAAACAAGTTCCGACTATGATTTCTTTTAATCGTTTTGACAAACTTTCCGGCAAGTGTGGATTAGGAAGGGGATAGTGAAGTGTAATTTTTTAAAGTGCCCTTTTTTTCGTCGGCTATTTTTTGTCCTCGCTTACTATCCCGGAATTTTGCTATAACAATCTGACAACCCCAGTATATAACATCAAATTTTACCAGCTTTTGCTGCTCGAATACCAAATGCGTAAAGACAATCCTATAACGCCGATTATGGCATTTTGATCTACATTACACGGCATTATAATCTATAATGCACTTCAAATTTTTTTGAACAAAGGTTCTGGTTAATAAGTCACTAGAAAATATTTAGAGCGAAAAGCATTGAATTATTATATTAATTTGTGACAGAACAACTATAAATAAGTATTAAATTCGGTAAAAAGTTTTTTCTTAATTATTACATTTTGCCGAGCATTTTGCAATAAAATATATGCAGAATAATAATGAAGTAAAATTAAAATCTCAAAACAAAACTACGGGCTTTAGAGTATACCGAAGAAGAATTTGTAACAGATATTCTTTGGGCTAAAGGCAAAAAGTTGTATTTGTTTTCACCTTTCTTTGAATTATTGTCCTACTAACGCCCTTGGTACATAAATAACTGTTAAAAAATAAATGCATGCATATTTACCTTTTCTATACCATCATCATGACCTGCATGCCCAAAGACAGTGGTGATGGACATTAAAATTACAAAGTTGAATATCATTTTTCTGAAGACTGTTAAATACTAAAAGTATTATTTTTTAACACTGATACTTCAAGCATAAACAAGAAATCGCTAGCGCGTAACGGTAACAATTTAAGACATAACAATAATTACAAACAGGTTGTTGGATTGGCATACTTTGTAGCTGTTTTATAAGTCCCTACCACTAAAGAATATATTTAATAGCCAAAGTAAAGGCCAACCATATAATTCTAATAAATTTTAAAAGCAAACTTTTCATGAAAAAAATAGAATAATTTGTTCTCCAAGATACAGTTTTTCTTTATGATGATTCTTTTTCAGAATTGCAAATATTTGGAATATTGTCTTTATATTAATAATATTTATACATATTACAATTAACATTTATGATCACAGTGCAAAATTTAGAAAAAAATATATTTACTGTACAAGTAAAAATAAATACATAAACTACAATGTAATCGAAAAACACCGGGGCCAGCGATGGCTATGATATGAAGATCGCTGTTATTTTATAATATGTAAAATTATATGGGGAATGTCATCGATCGTCATTTACAAGCCATCTGGACGCCGTTTTTTTTTCGATCATACGGTATTATAAAATCTGCCTAACGAGTTATGGAAGATTTCGACAGATAACCTCCAATAAACGACAGAAAATTCAATTTTTCTGTGAATTTAGAATGAGTTATAACTGTCACTATCAGAAATCCTCTTATTGGACAAACTTTATGTTCTTATTTATAAGCGTATTAATAAATAAACAATTTCTCAATTATTTATTGTGTCACTCTGTATTATATGAGTCTTCAGAATTTATTGATTTAGGCAACTAATAATACATATGGTAATATTGTTTATCTTTTATCTCTGACAATGACAACTGATTTTAAAACAGCTGTGCGGTGTGATTGTTAAAAATTTTTAAAGCTCTCAAATGGCGGTAATCAAAAACTAGTTTATAAAGATACCGAAAAAGGATATTAAAATGATTGTAACTACCTTTATGTTATTTCAGATCGCTACAATAGCACGTAGGTTTTTTCAAAAAATGGCTTCAGTAATTCCGGCCGTTACGAAAATATCACCAAGAGTAATAAGAGTGTTGGGCTGTAATCCAGGCGTAATGACTTTACAAGGAACCAACACTTATATTGTTGGTACTGGAAAAAGGTATTTAATTTAATTTAGATTTTTTTACATGACGCACTGATGCTTTTATTTTATTAGGAGAATTTTAATAGACACAGGTGATTCTGATGTACCGCAATATATCAACCACTTAAGAAACGTTCTGGAACAAGAAAATGTAGATTTGGCTCATATTTTCTTGACTCATTGGCATCATGATCATGTTGGCGGGCTTGAGGATATCTTAGAACAATTACCAGAACAAACTAGTAAGTTGAAATAATTTCATTGTATGTGTATAGATTGGCTATAAAGGATCAGGGGATTGACCATTGAAAACAAGGGAACAATCCCTTTTAAGAACATGTCAGCAAAATAAAATTTATAAAAAGTAACTAATTTATTTTCCAAACTATTTTCTTGGCACTAATTATTATAAATTCACCATATTTGCTTGTTTTTGCTCGTTCATTATCAATGAGTACTTACTTAAAGGTTTGTCTTTTAGAACATTGTGAAATTTGGAAGTTTCCTCTTCATAAAGATGAAAAAATATCAAACAATTTCGAACATTTGAAAGATGGTCATGAAATCTCAGTAGAGGGGGCAACTTTACGTACCATACATACACCAGGACATACAGAAGATCATGTCGCACTCCATTTATTAGAAGAAGATGCCATTTTTAGTGGGGACTGTATCTTGGGAGAAGGCACGGCAGTGTTTGAAGATCTTTATGATTATATGGAATCCTTAAGAACTATATTATATGTCCAACCTCATGTTATCTATCCTGGTCATGGAAATATCATATATGTAAGTGTAATTTTGCTTTTGACTAAATAATAATTACTAATAAGATACTTTATTATAGGATCCTTTGGAAAGAATCCAGTATTATTTGAGTCACAGACAAGAAAGGGAGCAACAAATAGTTAATGTATTAAATAGTAATCAGACGCAGTCTTTTAGTGAATACGATCTAGTAACTTTAATATATAAGGGATTATCTTCGAATTTAATTAAAGCTGCTGAAGGCAATGTAAATCATCATTTAAATAAACTACTCAAAGAAGATAAAGTTAAGATAGTAAATAACAGGTGGCAATTTAAAACTACAGCGAAAATCATGTAATAAGTATTGTTTTGTTCGTTATTGTGATATTAAATTATAATTAAGTATTTAGTATAAATCTAATATTAGTAAGACTCGAGAGACTGCTCCATATGATGTATTTAATGTTAAAAAAGTTATTTTAATACATATTAATTTATAAATAAAGGCTTATTTTATTATCCAACCCTAAAAATTGATTGAGAATTATCAACTTCGGATCCGCTTTGATGGATGCGGCATGAGTTCACTGTCATCTTTAAATCCATGTTGTTCAATAAAATTAAGAAGAATCTCTTTAGTCACAGGCGTTTGTATACTCTTCATCACACCTAATAAAAGAGAGGAAAAATCTTAGTTTTAAAATAACAGTAGTTTTAAATACAAATTCTCAAATATAATTACTAATGAAAAGTGAAAGTTAATTATTTTTCAATGATTTTTTTTATCTCCAAACGACATGTAACGCTGCACATGTAAATATTTTTAAGCCTCTTTCTAAGATTCATAATTATTTAACTAATTCAAGTCCTGACACAATGTCTTTCCGAATTTGTACAGTTTGCATAAAACCAATTATAAAAGAAACAAGAAATGACATAAAATAAATTTAGAAAAGCACAACAAACCTGCCAAAAATTTAAATCAAATTCACATACTGTGTCGAGTGAAATACCAAATAAAACTGAAAAAGATGGTACCTTTTAGAGATGAGCAGAAGTGCGATTCTCCAATCGCAATTGAAACTGCGATTGCGATTCTTAAATCACAGCGACCGTAACCTGCGATTGCGATTATAATATTTACAAAACCAAATTATTCTTAAAAATGTTTTTTCTAAATATGCCAATGATCCAGCCTCAATCCATTTGGAAAATTTGAGATATGATTAAAAATACGATTCGGACATATTTTAACTGACCAGGACAAGGCATCGTGATCAAAAATTAGTGTTTTTAACACAGCCATAATATTCTAGATTGTAATTTAAAATACGATTTTATAAGGGAAAATGTAAAAAAATGTCTTCCCGTGAAACATGAAGTGGCCAAAAACAATTTAATACGTCAATCAATCCTAATTTATGTAAAGATACCAAATCTCATTTTTTATCAGAAAAAATAAAAAAGTTATAGGGGTAAACCACTCTTGAGAAACACCCGATATATTTATTGATCGAGGCCCTAGAAAATAATACCTTCTCTATAAATAAATAAAATCAGAGAGAAAATTCAATCGCAGTTTACTATAAAATGCTTCGACAGACCACAAAATTACATTCGCAACAATATCGCAAATCGCAACTTTTAAAAATTCGAACTCGCAGATAGAAATCACGGTCCCAGTTTACAAAATCACAATCGCAGCAAAATCGCAAATCGCAGTTATAGTAATACTTGTTGCCTAAATTGAAAACTGCCAATATTTGATATGTATATGCTGCCAATAGAAGAAATCGCAATCGCAGTTTCCTATGAGAGCCAATCGCAGGCTGCGATTATCGCTGCAATTGGATCGCAGTTTGCGATTTTTTGCTCATCTCTAGTACCTTTTGGATGGTGTCGATCAATGACTAAAGAATACAAGGACTAATAACACCCAAGACCAAATTGTTACCATACCTCCAAACAGTGCCGTGGCACATATCTTAACGTAGCTGTTTGAAGAGATATTTATATTTTTGGAAATTTTGACTACGCCTATGGTGTATGCGGTGGTATCATACTAATTAATTACGAAAAAAAAAACGTATTAAAATGTTAACAAACGGTACAAAAGCGTATAGGACATCTCAAGTACATATTATATCAGAAAAATAATTATCGAATTCAATAAATAAAAGCTAAAAAGGTGGAGTGGAGTGTTTATATTTATCTATGAAACGTAACTCCTGGCTCTTTCTTATCGCTGCAGCTTTTACACTTGAAAGCTGAACAACTAATCACCATTGTAAGTTTATACAAAGTTCACTAGACACAAACTATTAAAAATCGCTAAAATTGTCGCTGATGACTCAATCGTTACATCCAAAAAATGGCGTCTAACAGCACAATTTTGCTGTAGCCAGTATATGAACATTACGTGTCCTTGTATTATTTAGTCATTGGTGTCATTCTGTCTTTGATGCATGAATATAAAAATAGAATTAGGCTCGTTTAAAAGTATTTATTATTTAAAAGAATAAGTGAATTCACCAAAAATTAAGTGCTTTTAAATACTGTAAAAAACAAAAATTATTGATTTTTGCATAAAATCAACTGACATATAAAAGGAATGACTTATTATAAAATCTGGCCTGTCTAGTAGAGATGAGCAATATTTTTGTACCGGCGACTTTTACCGGTGACCATGTAATACCAGCGACCTATTTCACCGGCAAGCAGCGACCAGCGACCCTAGCTCGTGGACTGGTTGAAAAGTCGCTGCGATGAACAGAAAACTATCGACGGTGACTACCGATATGGATATATACCGTTAAAGGAACATCTATCTAAAACGTTATATCTTTGTTTTTTGGTGAACATAATTTTAATATATTACTTTTAGATATAATATTTCGCAATTCGTATATTTAAATAATTATAATTAATAAAAGCTAATAATCCGTTGACGTTTTTTTCTGTCATCCTTTTATTACAATTATTTCCTTTTTTTACTTTTTTTATTTTCCACAATAATAAACATTTCAACTATTTAATAGACGTACAGCGGCGTATCGATTGAGCTAATTTAACCAGCGACTGAAACAGCGACCCCAGTCGCTGGTCGCTGGTAGAAGTAAAAATTATCCAGTGGTCGCTGGTCGCTGGCCCACATCGATATACGCCCGGTCACCGTCTCGGCTCCTAGCGCAAACTGCAAACGGAATCGGATGAAGACGAGCGGTATTTTGTATCGGTGAGTCCCGACGGTCCCGGTGACTTAAGTCGCTGCTAAAAGTAACCAGCGACCGTCTGGTGGCTGTCACTGGTATACCGGTGACTTAAAAATCGTTAAGCTCATCTCTACTGTCTAGCGATATGATTTCGTCAAACGATAACTGTCAATATCATGCATATTTTTTTTATTTTGCTAAATCATATATATAGAAAACACTACGTTATTATCAAATTTTAATCTTACCCATAGCCGTGTTATAACTGTTCGGAAATGTTTTATCAGTCCGTTCTCTCATAAATTTCCATTTGTTATTTTCTAATTTGCATTCGATAATTTTACCATCCAAGTCTTTTAAAGCTTTTGTATAGTCCATTTTGGCGATTCGTTGATCGTACTGACCAAGATAAAGATGGCCAACTTTTTTACTTACGATCCCTGTCCCTCCTTCTGTAACTATGCGTAATCGAAAATCGATCGAATTAAGATCTAGAGGCTTCCATTTCAGCACATTGTCACATCGACCTGCGACGTAAGGCTGAAAATGTATTAAAGATATTGAATAAATAAGATATACAGTTTTCCTTAAAAAATCCATATCAGATTTTATATATCACATTTTTACTCCAATACTTTCATATGTACAGGGTGGGTCAAACTGGTCGCTTTTAAAGGAAAACACCCTTTTCTATAGGAGATGGACGAAAACTAATATCAGTGTCTGGAGCTCAATTTTTATCAAAAACATGATGGTGAAAATCGCACTCTCTAAAACGGTATGGAAATTTGGAAAAATATAAACGGGATTAACCATTTTAGAACAAGCAAAAATTTTGAATGCATTTTGTCAAAATGTCAATAATAAAAATGTTTTTCCTTTCCGGGTAAAAGGCAATCAAAGGGACAAAAGGCAATCCGGGGACATTTAGACTTTTTTACAGACTGTATTTTGCACATAAAATTATAAATTTAAAAGTAACATAAATGTGCAAAATATTGCATTTGCCAATCCTTTATATACTTTTTAATTAAAAACATTTTAAGTGTTCTTAAAGGAAGTGCAATATATTATAACTTGATAGTCTGAACAACTGTAATATACCTGGTGGTACATCAATAATCGTTGGAAATATAGAAAATCAATTTCAAATTTTGAACTGTCCTGAATATTAGCTCCCCTGTTGGTTTTACAGCGACACATGCCAAATTCGAACAATTTTGAAAAAAAAAGGCAAAAAATGTTACCTATACAAAAATTATTTACGACTTCCCTGTAAAACCAACCCGTTAGCCAATTTTTGTACAGTTCAAAATTTGCATGAAATTTTCTGTTTGCATCACCTGGTATGTAAATTTATATTTTATAATAACAAATTATTTTAAACAGTATTAATTAATAATAATACCATTTAGAGTTGTGGAAAACGTATCTATAGTGTAATATATATCACCCAAAATGCAATTTCACCACCCCATATCAAAATTTAAATAATTATAATATATGAAAAAGTTAAATAATATGATGCAATCATTTTTTGTATTTGTAACAAGCTTTAAACAAATACAAATGTTTCTTTACATTACACCTTTATTTATCTTTCGAAATAAGATGTAAATAGAAAAATCCATTGTTCTAAGGTTATTGACAAACATATTTTTCTATATAGGACCGAGTTATTTTTTTTGTTTTTATTAAACTATAAGGTTAATAAAATCTTAATGTTAATTAAATTTATATTCTCTTAGAAATTCTTTCTACATTTATCCCTGTTCAAAAAAAAACAGTGGCTTAGACAGTGATTTGGTAGGTATAAGTGCTATATTTTAATAAATTTGAACAAATAATTTCAAGAGAAAAAAAAACGATAAAATGGAACACCAATATAAAAAGGCTGTACTTAAACTGCCGTTAAACGATAGCTTACTAAAATGCCGGTAATAGGTATGACGTCGTTGATTGTGACGCACTTGACGGCTTTATGAAATATAGGAATTTTATAAGGACTAACCAACGCTATCCACCCCACCAAATAACCAACTTAACCAACGCAACTAACCTCGACACTGATAAAAAATATAGAAAACAAATATAAATTAGTAAAAATCAACCAACCCCACCAAATAACCAACTAACCAATGAATTAACACCCTCCAAATAACCACGCTAACCAACCCGCCAAATAACTAAACCAATCCAACCAAAAAGTGTGAAACCAATGCAATAAGATCGCGCTATAAGCAAAAAAATATAAAAAAGTCTTGGTCGGCGTGAGATTTGAACCACAGACCATCCGCTTACGAAGCGATAGCCTCAGCCACTGACCCACAGGTGCTCTTGCAAAAGGCTTAAGGCCAGGCATTACTTTCCGCCGACATGAACGACGTCACAATATCTATTAACGACATTTTAGTAGGCTACCGTTTAACGGCTGTTTAAGTACATCGAAAAAACATACCAAAAGGGCAACGGAAAACGGAACACAAATTGATTAACGGCATTTTAGTACGCGACCGTTCGACGGCATTTTAACCAAAGCATTAAAACGCCGTCAAGTGCGTCACATCAACGACGTCATATCTATTAACGGCATTTCAGTAGGCTACCGTTTAACGGCAGTTTCAGTACAGCGAAAAGTAAATATAAATTACTTAATGAGCCATAAAACATGTAAAATCTGGCCAACAATAGAAAAGATGATTTCAAACAAATATATTATAAGACTATATTGCTAGTAAGGAACAGAAATTAAAGCCAATTTTTTAGATGGAGCTATACAAAATCCACATAAGTCGGCCCCTTTCATTCAACAGCTTTGAACTATACAAGCGTGAGAAGTGCTTCGCGATTAGTTGATTTATTTCGTACTCACCAACAGAAGTAGTTTTTTAAGTTTCTATCTACCACGTAAATCAATTTAGCGTCTGCCTATTCGCGCCTTTACTTATAAATTTAAATTTAATCTCTGACATGACACAAAAACAAGAAACGGATAGATAATACGATAAATATCTAAAATAACAGGTTGAAATAATGCCATTACCAATAAAAAAATACTATATTATATGTTATTAATATTTAGAGTTTAAAATAGTGCGCGGGCAGGTGACGAATGAAGTAGACGAATCAAATCGTTTTATTTGGCGCGTGCGCACGAAAATCCTGTTGAACCAAAAGCATAGAATTGCAAGATTGATATTCCTATTTCTTTTCCTGTCATCACTTTCCACTCAGTGTAAATGCGGTACTAGCAATATAGTCTTAAGATGCGTTCACACCGGCTGCGCCTCCTCGCAAATCATTTTTTTAACATATATACTCTGTTTTTTTTCTCAGGTAAGATTTCGACAGACGATGACAGAAGAAAAGCAGGTGACGTCCCATACCAATCTATTTATTTTACTAAAAAAAGTTTCTAATAATTTTTAAGTTATCTATGGATGGGTTTAAATATAAATCCGTCATGCGTCGTGTCTTGTTGTTTTTAACCAGTTTTATTGGTTTATTTAAGAAATGACAGATCGTATTTCAATTTTATTGGTTCGACGGAACGATGAACGACAAACGGACGCCGATGCGTATGAACTCGCCTTTAGATTTTTGTCATTTTTGATGCTTGTCAAAGTCTTGCCAAATTATAGGTTATAATTTTGTGTCAACTTTTGTTAAATACCCTGCGTTTTGGAAGATTATGCATTTTGATTCGTATTATACGTGTGTTTTGTGTCTTTTGAAGTCAATTGGAGGAAAAATCGAGTGAAAATTAACTGTAGACCCAGAGCACAGTTTATGGTTAATACTCGCTGCCCAGGCAGAAAGTCTTATACACCAATGAAGTTGCCATCGATAAAGTTTGTACACCATTTCGTCGTAGATAAGTGCATCTCGTATATGGTAGAAGGATCAAACTAAACACATACTAAAAACTGGAGTAGCTGTAAAATATCGACATCACACGATAGGTAAATAATGGATTTTAGTACTGCAGAAAAATAATGTCAAAAGGTACTGGTTTAAAAAAATTATGATTAAAGTTAATTAATCAACCTTTAAGGTATAAAATTTGGTAGGTGTTATTATTAATAAAATAGTTTGTTTTATTTACCTATGTTGTTTTATTTATTCCTGTGAAATATTACAAATTTGTATTTGTACATAAGTTATATTGATAAATATAATCATAAATGCGGGTAGTTTCATAAAGCTTGAAAGTAAATAATAGTTCTTTTTTATATTTTTTTGGTATGTAGTGTCTTGTTCTTGTTTGTTTTGTATTAACATATACCGTTTTTATTAAATAAAATAACTCGATTACATTTTTTCAGTTTTATACAGTTTTTTTCACAATATTTTGAAGTAATCACTTGTCATCTTGTCAATCAAATTTTAAATATATCCTGCTATGCGTTCCAGTTATACCAACTTATTTCTTTGTAAAATAAAATAAACTACTTTGAAATTAAAATGACAGACACATCTATCACTGTCAAGGATCTTCTCGTTGGACAGACTATACTTTCGTGCGCGCTAAAAAAAATACACTTCAAAAGTACACGTTAAAAAAATGTTTTGCGCGGCGCGGAGCGGTGCAGCCGGTGTGAACGCACCTTTATAATATATTTGATTTCAACAGATGACATCCAAAAATTGAAAGTCAAATCAATATTTACTTATGAATTAAAATAATGACAGACACTATTACTATCACTATCAGATTCGATCATAGAGCAGACTATAGAGAAGCGTTATAGACTATTAGAAATTGATAAAATTATAAAAATCAACTATGAAAAATACCTCATCAGAAGGCTGAAAAATCAGTCCATCAGGCTCGTGACTCAAACTCTTTGCAAATTTTTCGCCCAATAAGCTCGCAGCTTGTGAGATCGGCCAAAAGTCTTTTTTCCGTACGCTGAATGGTTCCAAAGTTTTGTTAATTATCAACTGTTCCATAGCAATGTACCGAGGTTTAATAATGTCCGACTCCAAAATCTGAAGTCTTGTAGGGTAGAACGGATATTTTCCCACATCTTGATCCTCAAACTTTATAATATCATAAGCTAGGTATCGGGGAATATCTTTCCCATCGACTTTATCAATTACCATTTCCTGAAATTTAAATTAAAATAATCCCAATAGAAATATTTTATTTCGTTTCATTTTCATGGATAAGCAATAGTTGTAACAAATGTAACATATTGGAAAAATAACAATACCCTGGACACACAGTGTCACAGATAAAGTGCGCAATAAGTGTCTGCATCATATGGGATTAATTTTTTTGTTAATGATTTACGTCAAATGTTTTCTTAAGACCTAGAATTGGCTAAAAAAATCGTAAAAATCACATAGAAAGCTAAAACATGTAATATTATAAAAAAAACTATTTCAAATAGTTTTTCAAAATTCTGCCCTATGTCAAATTTGACAGATACTAGAGTGGAATAAGTTATATTTTATTGTCATTTTTAATCTGCTTTATCTGCGACACTGCATTTCTAAGCACATATTTTACTAATCAGACTAGCATATGATTAGGACGAATAGAACTACTACGTATTTTTGGAATAACTATATACAAAAGTGCTTCGTTTGTCCGCTAGAAGGCATCAAACTTTAACATTTAACTTTCAGAAAAATCCAGAAAAAGTACGAGAAGGTGAAAACTACCCCCAACCCTACATAAATCTTAGTATAAATATTTTGCAACTACATTGACGGCCGGTTTTCTTTTCGTAAAATGGTTCCTCTAGTATTTACTACATTTTTTGTCTCTTGTAAAAAATCGCCACCATGCATACTTTTTGGGTATTTTTTTTCCAAAGCTGCCTTCCAAAAAATGTGCTTTGTCACATCAAGCTAGTAGTTTTTAATATTCTAGCGTTGAAGTAAAATCCATATAAATATTTTTATAAGATATTGTTATAATTAAAAAATCTAGATTTTTATATTTATAAATAATAAATTTGAAACTATAATTTTCAAAAAATGTTGTACATTTAAAGTTCTCTTATCTAAAGTCTGTCCAACGATCGAGGGAAGATTTCGACAGACGACATGAAAAAATGATAGACAATACAATATATCTATAAATTAAAATGACAGACAGCAAGTGTCACTGTTATGTATTTTCTCGTTGGACAGACTTTATCTACCTTTTGCTTGTTCAATAATTTTTGCTAAACAAAAATAAATAGTAAATTTCAAAAATACATACCCCTTCCAACAATGTATTTCTTAAATGCGTATTTAAGTTCTTACGATGTAGAAATCTAAGATTCTTTACTTTAAAAACTCTGAAATCCCTATCAAACAGATATACTTGGTCTTCTCCATCGATCAGCATCATGTATCTTGTACCGTCAGCCTTCCACGACACTCGATACGGCATCTGATGCAGCAAAGCGAGGTTTTCACTGTCCATTGACACGGGTTGCGAGCCTGGGAAACCTTTGTTCTTCCAACCGCACATTAGCTGGACTTTTTTCTGTATTTGTGTTTTTTTCGGTTGCTCGTCGAAATGATAGACGCCCTTAACTCCCGGTAAAAATGGAACATTTTCCGATGCAGAACTAAAAAATATCCCTCTGTAGTAACTGATGACAACATTTTTATTGTTAAAAATGAAATGTTGTCAGTCTGTCGCTACTGGCTGTTATCCATAAGAAATTTAGTTTTATAAAAACGAGAAAAATCGCATTTTATTAAATAAACTATTTCCTACTATTTTTCCACCAATACCAATCAAAAAAGAAAATCCAGGCCAATTCAAGTTTTTTTTTCCACAAACATTACCACTACCGCTCCAGACTCAATCTCTAGATGAGTCACTGATTAAATTCAAATAAGATGACGTTCTTGTAAAATTGAGAAATGCGTCTACTACACGGTGTGAAAAATATTCATGTCTCCAAGGTTGGAGAAGCTGTTTGCAATATCGCGCATCGCATGGGACTGGCTTAAGGCTGGCACTTACTAAGTTGCCACTTAACGTTGTTTGAAATGAATCGAAAAAAAAACGGCGTCAGCGATGGCTACGAATTTTCGCTGTCATTTTATATGTAAATTTCTACGGGAAATGTCATTGATCGTTATTTTCCAGCCAACTGGACGCCGTTTTTTTATCGATCATTGATGTTTTACACATTGATGTTATGTATATTTTGGTAAAAAACAGTGTTGCTACATCATTATACAGGGTGTTTCAAAAAACATGTGCCATCTCTCGTGGGGAGATTCCTCACGTAAACATAATATTTATTACCCATCAACATGAGTCCGATTCTGCTTTGTTTCGTGGCTTCAAGAGGTTAAAGTCTTCATTTTTTTTTCAATTAATTATAATTTTCTTACAAGTGCTTTTAGCGATTCGAATGAAATTTGGAGGGTAAAAGTTATTGTACTACATATTTTAATATTAGAAAAAGTATTATCCGATTCACCAGTGACGTGCATGGGTTATCACTGGAATATTTTTCTAAAAAAACATGTGCGCCACTGACTTTTTTCCTCTTATTAACAAAAGTATGTAGGCCATTTAATGTCAATTAAAAGTTGTATTTTGATATTTTGCCCATTTCAATCTCCTTGATGAGATAAACGTAATTTCATTAATCACAATTATTTTAATTTTTTTTTATTAAATTAAAATAAAATTAATAAATTATTTATTTCATATATACCTAATTTATTACTAAATTTTATTAAAAATAATTCTCCCAAATAATAATAGTGTTTAAGATAATTACAAAAGACTTATTTTTTAAAGTTTTAACAACCTGTAATTTTAAAACTATGCATTTCCATACCCTTGTTTATAGGAACTTTTTTTAAGATTTTTTGATGAGGATTCAATGAGTACTTATTTAAAACTTTCGCAAGTTAATGATATTAACATTTTTAAAAGGTTGCATAAGGTTGCTATTATAGTAGACTTGAGACATGGCAAATTAATAAAATTGCGCTTATCTCATCAAGGAGGCCGAAAGTGAAAAAATATCAAGAGATAATTTTTAATCGGCATTAAACTGCTTACACTATTTCGCTAACCAGAAAAAAGTCAGTAGCGTAGATGCTTTTTTTAGAAAAATATTCCAGTGATAATCCATATGCACTATGCACGTCTCTGATGAATATGTCGACACTTTTTTAGTCTTAAAATATGTCATATTTATAGTAACTTTTACCCTCAAAAATTTCATTCGAAGCGCTAAAAGTACTTGGAAGAAAATTATAATAAATCGAAAAAATATTAAAACGTAACAATCTGTAGCAACGAAATAAAGCAAAATCGGACCTATGTTGATTTGAAAAATAAATCTTATTTTTACGTGAGGAATCTCCCCACGAGAGACGGCACATGTTTTTTGAAACACCATATTTATAGGAACTTATTTTATATTTTTTGATGAGGAGTCAATGAGTACTTATTTAACATTTTGACAAATTAATGACATTAAATTTTTTTTTAGGTTGCTATTAGAATTGAAAACAAAGTGTTCTCGAATAGTTGAATTTAAATATTTTAAATAGTTTTTTTCTCTATTCTTTGTATTTTTTTGCTTCCGACGACGGAAAGAGATACACTTTCCGAAACGTTAAGCATTTTTTTGTTCGTTAGGCAAATTTGTATATCTGTAAACCTAACTATTGACAAGTAGCTTCCGTTTGGATTAACGCCAGCAGTGTTTACAAAAAATAACTATTTTATTTTGTAGATTTTCTTGCAGTGACAAAATACCCATATAGGATTTTTTGGAGAGATGAATCCGCCACATAGATATAGACATTTTTTAGAATTGAAGTATGGCAAATTAATTAAATTCCGTTTATCTCATCAAGGAGACCGAAATCGACAAAATATCAAGAGACAACTTTTAATCAGCATTTAACGGTCTATACAATTTTGCTAACAAAAGAAAAAAAAGTCAGTGGCGTTTTTTTTAGAAAAATATTCCAGTGATGAACCCATATGCACGTCTCTGGAGAATATATCGACACTTTTTTAGCATTAAATATATACACTTATAGTAACTTTTACCCTCAAAATCACTAAAAGCATTTATGAAGAAAATTATAATAAATCGAAAAAAGATGAAGACTAACTCCCAATAGCTACAAAAGAAAGCGAAATCGGACCTATGTTAATATGAAAAATAAATCTTATTTTTACAAGAGGAATCTCCCCATGAGAGATGCCATGTTTTTTTAAATACGCTGTATACAGCATATAAAAAAAGTGTAACAAATTAAGCTTGATTTTCATGCATCCGTTGTCCGACGATACGTTGATACGATAATAATTTTATTGGTAGAATTTAAAGACTTTGATTGGTTAGAAAATAACGCAGTTTTTAAATTTATTGCATTTTCATGCCTCCGTTTATCGGATATACGTTGGTGTCATTTTATATTTTCGTTTCCATAACGATTTTGCTATTTTACTTATATTTTTATTAAGGTTAGATTAAATTTGTCAAAAAAGTGTCAAAACGTCCGTTATCGTATGAACCTTTGAATAGGAAGACTAAGGAAGGAGCATAATGCCACAGAATATACACCATACAGAAGCGACAAAGAGCTTTGAATAGCATTGGTCAAATGGGAACTAATTGCGTGACGTCACGTTTGACATCCGTGCGCCTTGAACAGCATTTCACACTGAAAGAAAATTGTTGGATTTTAATAGAAAATGATGAAAGGCAGGTTTATCTAATTTTTAAAAACTAGAGGGATTTAAATCAGTATTTTTATTTAGAATTAAAAATAAATAAATAATTATGAAATATATTTTTTAGTCTTTTATGCATAATATCTAGAAATAATTATACCTGCGGTCGTGAATTTTTTTTTGGTGTATAATTCCTTGACGTCACGTTTGACAGTTAACCAGCATTATCCCCTCCTAAAAATTTTGAAGCAAATCTCTTTGTCGCTTCTGTATGGTGTATATTTTGTGATAATGCTATCCATGTATTCATGCATGGTGGGCGGAAAAAGCACTCTAGGGTGGGGATCCTTGACAGTTCTGTTTGACGATTCATTTGACACATTTGAATTTGATTTGAAATTTTGTGGATTTGTCAGTCTTTACGGAGCTTATTTTATGTTATTTAGTATTTATTCTACTACTGATAGTTGTATAAAGGTAGTAAATCTAGATGGAAATTGTGGCAGAACTTAAATTAACAGTGACACTATCGCGATTTATCGAAAAAAGACTCTAAAATAGTTGGTTGTGTAGCGTGCGGTAGATCTCGGCAAAAATTGAGTGAAATAATGAAACAACTTTTCGCTAGTAAGTGACTATATAATATACATACGTGTAGTAAACCGATCATTTATGAAATTCACTTAAATTAACTAAATTATATATTTTTCTTGCATTTTAGCTTTTATTTATTATTTGTCAAAGATTAGATGTCAAAGAATTTAGATACGTTAATTTGACTTACCTGCTTCAGTAGCGTATCGGATGTTTGTGTTAATAAATATTTATTATAACTTATCTATTTTTATTAGAATTATATATTTTTATAACAATTTTAATAACTACCAATATTTATTCAAAACGTAAAATAAAACAACAAATTATTGAGTCTACCCCACGTCTACCCTACTACATCATAGTTTTACATTTTTTAAATAAAATTAGAACGACACTCATAAACCGGAATTTAAGTCGGCCATATTTGAGGCCCATCGCGGTGTACCTAAGATTTTTGATATGCTCCTTCCTTAGTCTTCTTATTCAAAGGTATGAAAATATTTACGGAAGAAAAGTGGCGCGAAAACACTATAACCAATCAGAGCACTGTCGAACCATCGTATCAACGTATAACGAATGCAAGAAAATTAAGGTTTAAATGCAAGAAATTGTATAGGAATAAATTAAAATGTTAATTGCTAATGATATTGGAACCATACTCTTCACTATACTCTGGATTCTAGATGATTATTTCAATATGGAATTGTAAATTGTAAATGTATATTATGTATGTTAATGATTTAGTTTTTCTTTTCTCGCTAGTTAACGCTGTTTCCCTTTGTTATACAATTTTGAAATAAAGATGTACCGTAGTTTGGGGCGAAATTGATAACCGGGGGCGAAATTGATAATTACATGGTTTAGTCACATTTTTAAATTTAGCGCCAAATTTATGCAACTAGAAGCAGTGGTGTGCATCAGTCTTGTTTAGTAAAGCTTTGATGACAAAAAACGGGGTTAAAATTTTAATTTTAGTTAATTAATTTTAACCGCGTTTTTTGCAAAAAATAGATAAAAATGGCACACCTGACTGCATACGTCTTGTCATCAAAGCTTTACTAAACAAGACTGATGCACACCACTGCTTCTAGTTGCATAAATTTGGAGCTAAATTTAAAAATGTGACTAAACCATGTAATTATCAATTTCGCCCCCGGTTATCAATTTCGCCCCAAACTCGGTAGTATTATTATTACCTATGAGAAGATGTTGAAGCAAGCGGTTCATAATTTCCATTAGAATGATCAGTACTATTTGTATCATCACTTTCTGAACACCAATTGGGAAGATCTGGTGCTGGAGGCATGTCTTCAACATCACCGTAACGCTTATACAATTCCATTATGTAATCTTGTTTATAAATACCTACAGGCCTAATAACAAATAACATTTTGATTAATTTAACAAAAAATTAAAAAAACAAATGCATAGAGTGTTGCATCACCAACATGAGTGTAGGAAACCTGATATAAATTTAAACACTACGAGTTAAAGTTAGGAATTTTTGAGAAAAGCAAGGGGCGATTCTACCGTGGGTGCTAGGGCTGCTACAATTCAACAAGTCGACGAGCATTTTAAATTGTTAAATGAAAGCAATATTTTTTTTTCTTTTTTACAAAAAATTAATAATTGAAAAGCTTCAGCTAAAGATGAAAAAAATGGATTGTTCAAATTTGCAAAATAAATTGAGCAATGCTGTTGATTCAAATTCGGATATAGATGGAAACAATCTGTTCAATGAAATCAATTACCAATGTTCATTGATGATTGCACAACCCTGAAATTTTAAACTATTTATTTTCAAAAAATTTAATCTCAGTATTTCCAAATTTGTCTACTGCACTTAGAATTTACCTAACATTACGAGTTACAGTGGCACAAAGTGAAAGATCTTTTTCTAAATTAAAATTAATTAAAAATTATCTCCGGTCAACATTATCACAAACTAAATGAACTAACTTGTCTCTAATCAGTATTGAACATAAAATCAAATTAAAACCATTGGTATTGTGAGGAATTTTTGTTAATGTAAAAGCAAAAAAACTAGATTTTAATATTGTAATATCTTAGTTTTTATAAAATAAATTATAAATTGACAAAAAAATTAAGCCTTCAAAAAGACAATATTACAATACAGCGGTTTAATAAAATGAAAATAAAATCAGGTGTTGATTACTAAGACTGGATTATTATTCAACTGGGTTCTAGTAACTATTTAGCGAAAGGTGGGGAGAGCGCCGAGGTATTTTCCGCATCCCAGCGTCAAATAGGCTCGAACCGCCCCTGAGAAAAGCTTATAAAACTTTTTAAATAAGCTCATTAAATAAAAGCATATTCTCTTTTCATGCATTTATGAATAACTTTTTTATTCCTGACAAAAGACAACATTCTAAATCATATTCTGAATAAAAACTATCATAGTAACTATTCAAAATATAGGCCCAGGACCCTTTTGGGCTGCTGCAAATGAAGTGATAAGAATGGCCACAAAATAGTGGGTTGCTAACAAATTTCGAGAATGATGAGACATTCACCAAGGCAGTGACAGGCAAGAAAGTTCATACTAGAATATTCCAATATGAAAAAGAGTAATAGTAAGTAAAATAAATTTTATGTCAGTGCAACAGCCTGGGAAATGTGCAGTTCTTTGTACTAAGCAATGATAAGCCATTATCAAAAAGCTATAGAGACAACCCTCCATTTCAGACTCCAAGTTATTACACTTTTTGGAGAGAAAGATAAGATTTTTGGAAGGATAAAATTGGAGATCAGAAAGAAGACCACAATAAATTTGAAAAAAAAAAATTGAATATAATCTAACTATTCAAAATACAAATTTTAAAAACGCACGCAATTTCCTATGTTCAGATCAGTAATGCCAGCACATGGTATATATATATCTCAATTTACCTTGCTTTAGCAAACATTTGTAATGCTAAATCTAAACTGCAGTCCATTTTTTCTATTAAATAACTAGTAATAAGAAATCCAGTTCTATTAAAACCATGAGTGCAATGCACTCCTATACATTCTAATGGATTTTGTGAAATAAATTTATGCACTAATTCGATAAATACATGTGTTTGTTCTTTAGAAGGAGTTTCACCGTGACCCCTACATTGGAGTTTAACATATTTACAACCATATTCTTCAATTTCTGCTTTGTTATAAAATCTACTTGTAAATGTTAAATCTATCCAGAGACCAATCTTAATCTGCAATAAATTAAAATAAGTATTTTCACTGTGAATTTATATGAAATATGTAGAAACCTTTTTCATTTTACAAATATCGAAAAACATCTTAGGATGAAATCTACAATCAGGAGGAACTTGCGTATCAAAATCTGCGCTAAGGGGCGTCTTGAATGCCATAAACTTCGCCATAATCAATTCGTTTGCTTTTCTTGGACAATGCAACCATCGATTAGGCACAGGACCAGGACCTCTTCGCATTTCACTCATTTTTAAACGGATATTCGTATTGAGGTTACGGAGAAAAAAAAACTTTTTGGTTTAAACCAAAAAGTTACGAAAGAACTACTACTTCTTTACAATAATTAATAAATACCTCATTTTCTTTTAAATCGTTTTCATTATTTATAAAACCATACTGGAGGAGCAATATTTTATGCTTTTGTTAACGGATCAGCTGTACTCCACAGCTGTACTCGCTGTAACAGGCTGTAATGCGCTGCATATGCGCTGTACTCCACCATTCTTCAACAAATAATGAAACTAACCTCAAACTATTTTTTCCATAGATCATATTATGGATCATATTCACTTAATATCATAATATTATCTTTTATATGTTTACGTTTAAAATATATGACTGTTCATATGTTCATAATATATTTTTATATATGAACATTCACTTGGCTAATTATATGAATTATATATGAATAGTGCTTTTTATGAAACCTTTTTATTCAAAGATTCAAAGTGATGGACTCATGGATAAAAGGTGAGACTAATGTACTAGGTTTTCATGCATTCCAATTTCGGACGTTCTCTAGAAAAAAATTGCACACCCTAAATATGCTAAATATCTTATCTTTATATTTATATTATACAGGGTGAGTCTTAAAGAAGTGCAAAAATTTTTAGGCATAGTACATTTCGACCAGTGTTATCTCTTCTATATCTCTGATTTCGACCCAAGAAACATGATTAAAGCTTGTTTCATATAGACGCGAATCGCGAATTGCGAAAAGCGATTCGCCAAAAAATATTCGCAAAATTTGGACCTATTTCATACAGTCGCGAATTTTTAGGGACATTTCATTTTTGCTCAACTGAAAGTTACTAAAAAAAATCATAACCTGAGATAACTTAATTTGTTTTTATTCGTGTTTACGATCTTTATTTTATATTTTATAGCATATAGCATACAATATGAGTTTAAATTTGTTTAATGATTATGAATATTGATTACGATTGTGGGATTGGAACAGAAGGTGCAAAATTGCCATTTACTTATTGTTAAAACGTAGAAAAGAACGGGTTTATAGGTCATTTGGGACATGTGAAATATTTAAATTTCGTAAGCAACAAGGTGCTTATCGCAATTTAATTCAAGAAATGAGGAAAAAAGATGAGAACAAATTTAGGAATTTTCACAGATTGAGTCTACTGACTATGATGTGTTTATGTTTTTCACAGATTGTCTGTATAGGAGTTTGATAACTTGGTTGAAAAATTGTCACCATATTATATCAAAAACATATACCTCGTGTAAACCAAACCAAATCAAACCCATTTCACCTGGAGAAATGCTTTCAGTTACTTTGTACTTTGGTACCACTTTGGTACTTTGTGGCAGCGTCGTCAAAATAATCGATAACCGGATCACAACACCATTCTGCGCAAACGCGAACCTTCAAATCGCGCGAATATTCGCAAAAAGTTGAAAACACTTTAACTTTCCCGCCCCCCAAATTTTAAATCTTGCGAATCTTAAAATTTCTGACAGCGCTACATGATCATTAAAATTGGACCAATGAGAGCAGTTTCGCAAAATCGCAATTCGCGATTCGCGTCTATATGAAACAAGCTTAAGAATTTTTTTGTGGGTTTTGGTGAACAAAAAAAATTTGATATTTTTTGAATTTTTTTTTTGGAGATTTGGAATTAGTTTTTAGTTTGAAAAAATAATTTGTGAATAATATGGCAACATAGGTAGTAGATTAATTTTACAAGAAAGAAAACCCAGGAAAAATCCAGCTTAGGGGTTCTCAAAATTTAATTTTCAAAGTAAAATAACTCGGTTATTTTGGACTTATTATTTGAACAACGGTAAAAAGGAAATACGTTTCTTTTATCAAGAGCTACCAGCCCTGAAAACATTTGCACTTATTTAAGACTTACCTTGTACTTATAAACAATTTTCATCTATTGACACCTATTGATTTAATTTCAAATTTTAGAAAAGGTACTCCCGCCCGCTATCTTAAAAGGCAAGATGATTAAGACATACCCTTGTTTATATTTATACATAATCAAGGGACATACATTTGCGAATTTCAAGTTCCAGAGCTTTACGCCGCTACTCAGAACGGTTCTGAAAGGAGCTGTGCGCGATAGCCTGGTGCCTCCATATGGCGCGGAACAGTTCTGAACTTTATGACACAATTGAATGGTGAGAGTATGGTGAGAGTATCGCGTTCTTGAACAGTTCAGAGCTACACAACTGCGTGAATGGAGGACAGTAATTCTGTAGTTTTCCTCACACTTCTTCAAGATTTCTTCAAACCTCACATACATATGAAGTTTTCTTAAAACAACTCCATGAATCGCCCCGTTAAATACAATATGCTCGAAAAAAAAAACGGCGTCAGCGATGGCTTTGGAATGAAGATCGGCGCCCTGTCATTTTGTCTGTAAAATTATATGGAGAATGTTATCGATCGGCATTTCAAGCCAACTGGACGCAGCTTTTTTCAATTATACGGTTATGGTTCATAAAACCCACTTTATAAAATCCAACATCCAATATTACGACAATAAAGGGTATTTTTTCCAATAATAAATGGCCATCCCCTGCCGGAAAGACTGCGACCTGTGAGGCCTACTGTGTTTGTGCAATAAGGGCATATACCCTGTGGGTAGGGTTTCCAATTTTCGGGATCGGAATCCCGTTTTTAAATCCCGGGATTAGAACCTATAATCCGAGAAATTTAATCTAAAGAAATATTTACTAAAATGCAGCTATATAGTATATCAAAACGAAAATGAGAAAAGAGCTTTATTAAAATAGACGCAAAATAAAAAAGTAACATTCATATTTAGTGATTTAAAAAAAAATCAATTATTGTTTAAAAAAAATAAAATACTTATAGCAAACACGAAAATATAACTTTTAAATATTGACGTTCTACCCTTGTTCTACTTAGTATAAATAAAATATGATCTTTGAAAGACAAAACTGTATAAAGTGGAATCATTAATTTAAATTGGACATTTAAATTTTTCGAGATTTTCAAGATCCCGGGATTTAATATTGGGATTTCGGGATTAAACGTATACCGGGATCCCGATTTGTAAACCCTACCTGTTGGTTGTGGGCATACCCAGCCTAGAGGGAGTAAATAGAAAAAGTTAATTTGTATTAATATGATTTATATTGTAAACAGTAGATATTTTGACAATGGAATGGTAGTGATAAACCTGGTTATTAAATCGTTTAAAATTAATTTTATCCAGAATCAGTTAACTGTTTTCAATTTTAGTGCAACTAACAGTAAACTATATGTTCTAACGTAAATCGAATTCCTTTTAGTATCTAATAACCCATTATTTAATGTCTAATATCTATAATCTAGTGTAACACACGAATTTAACTTAAAATTCGATTATTTTTTTATAACCGTCACTTATTTGTCATAACTCAGAAGCCTATGATATGCATATGATCGAGAAAAAGCGTCAATGTGCCTTAAAACTTAAAAGTGACGTTTGGTGGCCGATGGGAATTTTATGCAAAATTATACGGTTAACATCGTCGATCATAAATTTTAACGTTGTTTTTTTTTGATTATATAAAAGATTGATTGACGGTTATAAAAATTATTTTGTATCTAGATAAAGAATAATACATTTGTCTATAAAATAAACTACACTAAAACGAAATATATTATTTTCAATTATTTTAAAAGCATACGGATCAGCAAAGCGGTAAAGTTCTAGCCACATCATCCAAAGCTGCAGATTGAATTTGTACTATAGATATAACAGGTCTTGGGGCCATCATAAAAACCACTGCTAATCGGACTTTACAGCGCTCTAGTAAGTACTTCCATTTTAATGCGCATTTTTGGTCGTCTGACATCGAAGAAAATTCTGTAGCCTAAAATGCGATAATGCAAATATCTTTAGCATATACCTGGACAATATAAGAGCTCCAGAAAGCAAAAAATAACTTCAATCACGATACGACATGAATGTATATTGTTAAGTCTTCAATTTAGGCCGAATTGGGTTAATATCAATATGGGAAATTGATCTAGGCTCAAGGGATCACGCTTCGTCCTACGTGGGCGACAAAGGCGAGCGGGCGACGCGTGCGACTACAGAGGGCGATGAGCTCGACTCGCGCGACATATTTCAATCGCGTGCGGTGCCGCTTCAGTCGCGCGCATCTCCTACTTAGGACAGCTTCGTAAGAAAACGTTGTTTGATAAATACGCGTCGCTCGCACCGCCCGAATCGCGCGCTTTTGTCTCCCACGTAGGACGAAGCGTTAGTTAAATGCATGACGTCGATCTTGATATGTTCTGGACGTCTAATGTCATTGGTTTTTATATAACATTAATAAAACATGTGATGGACATCTAATATCATTGGTTTTTATACAGGGTGTTTAAAAAAATATGTGCCATCTCTCGTGGGGAGATTCCTCACGTAAAATAAGATTTATTTTTCATATCAATGTAGGTCCGATTCTGCTTTGTTTGTTAGCTACAGGGTGTTAAAGTCTTAATAATCTTTCGATTTATTATACTTTTCTTCCAAGTAGTTTTAGTGATTCGAATGAAATTTAAGGGTAAAAGTTACTATAATTACTACATATTTTAATGCTAAAAAAGTGTCGATAAATTCATCAGGGACGTGCATATGGGTTATCACTGGAATATTTTTCAAAAAAAAACCTGTGCGCCACTGACTTTTTTTCTTTTGATATTAAAATTGTATAGGCCGTTAATGCCAATTAAGAGTTATCTCTTGATATTTTGTCGAATTCGGGTTCCTTGATGAGATAAACGCAATCTTATAAATCACAATTAATCAATATTGAAATAAAAATAAAATTAATAAATCATATATTTTACATAATTTATTATTAAATATTATTACTATTAGTTATTATTGCTATTAATCCAACCTACAGAAATTTCAAATAAAAAAATAATAGTATCTGAGATAATTACCTAAAAATAAATACTAAAAAAAACTAACTTTAAAAAGTTTTAACATCCTGAAACTCTAAAAGTATGCATTCCAGATTTTTTGATGAGTATTCAATGAGTACTTATTTAAAACTTTCGCAAGTTAATGATATTAAAATTTTTAAAAGGTTGCTAGTAGCACAGATTAGGTACCTATACTATAAGTATTGAGATAAAAATCTTGTCCCTAATTCGTGGTACGAAAATTGTTTTTTATGACGATGAGCAAACAAGTAAATTTTCTTGTGCGCAAAAATAAAGTCCCGTTCAAACAGCGTAATAACTTGGTCGGTCACGAGGCCGGTCAGGCGCTGTGCACAATTTTAGAGGCCATAAGTGGGCATGCTTGTGCGCAAACTAGTAACCTAGATAGTGCGCGACTCCGAAAATCGGAACCACGAAAAACTATGATTTTGACGATAAGTTTATAATCTGTATAATCTATGCTAGTAGATTTGGATCAAAGCAAATTAATAAAATTGCGCTTATCTCATCAAGGAGGCTGAAATCGACAAAATATGAAGAGACAATTTTTAATCGGCATCAAACTGCTTACACTATTTCGCTAACCAGAAAAAAGTCAGTAGCGTAGATGCTTTTTTTAGAAAAATATTCCAGTGATAATCCATATGCACGTCCCTGGTGAATATGTCGACACTTTTTTAGCTTTAAAATATGTCATATTTACAGTAACTTTTACCCTCAAAATTTCATTCTAAACGCTAAAAGTACTTGGAAGAAAATTATAATAAATCGAAAAAATATTAAGACTCTAACACCTTATAGCTACGAAACAAAGCAGAATCGGACCTATATTGATATGAAAAATAAATCTTCTTTTTACGTGAGGAATCTCCCCACAGAGGCCAGCTTTCCAGAGTGATAACCCATATGCACGTCCCTGGTGAATCTGTCGACACATTTTTAACATTAGAATATGTACCAGTTATAGTAACTTTTACCCTAAAAATTTCATTAGCATCACTGGAAGAAAATTATACTACGAGAAGGAAAATTATAATAAAAAAAAAATGAAAACTTTAACCCCCCGTAGCTACGAAACAAAGCAGATGGCACATGTTTTTTGAAACATCCTGTATAACAATCGGGTCGACGAAATTAGACAAAGGTGACTGAAGGTTGAATTCGTCGCCGTCGTCTTTAGGTGACATTAAATGTTAATTCTCACTATACGTTCCGTATCCGCTACTTTTCGTTTCCGTACCGTTCTTATGGTTACGTTTAATAGTTTGAATACAATCAAATTATACGAAACGTTTACGGAACGGATATGGGACGGAAACGGAATATATAGTGAGAATAAAGGTTGATTCTCACTATATACCTTCCGTTTCTATTCCATATCCGTTCCGTATTTTTGATTGTATTCACGCTATACGTAAATGCTTACGTTTCGTATCAGTTCCATACTTTTTATTGTACAATTTATGTATATCATTACGAAAGTTTTATTTTAAAAATTTGTAATTTTTGAAAAAGGTAATGATTTAATTACGAGGTGAAAGAATAAATAAATATCAGCAAAATGTTAATAGAGCTGGTACAAATGTAAGAACTTGACAACGCTGTTTCCGATACGCTTCAGTCCGTCCGCCAAAAAAATGTATTATTACATGATATAATATTTTATGTAAACGGAAGGGAGCTGATACGGAAGGTATATTGAGAATTAACCTTTATTTATCGTTTCGATATTTCAACAAAAAAAAAAGACTTATATTTTAATAATCATGTAGGTATGTTTTTAAAATATAAAAGGAAATAGCCATTAAAAATACTTACTGTGCAACATAATGCTATTTCTGCAGAGTGTCCGGTAAGGCGACAGTTAGTAAGAGTACCAGTATGATCCGTCAACATCACTTGAATATCGAACGTTACTTCTGGGGGCACATGCTCGTCTTTTGGACAAGAAGGGTTAGCACATCGCGTGGTATCAATAGTCGTCTTACAGTAACCGCACTTAATTAACAAGGTCTGAGAAAGACCATCCAAGTCTAAGTGACTGACAAAAGCAAGTACCGTGGCTGTAAAGGACTTGTTGCCGCTAAGTTTGGAGTCAAGAAGACTATTAATCCGGTCCTGTAGTTGTTTTACGCTTAGTATATCATCATTTAAAGTACCTAACATTATCATAAGTTTTATTATATTATACAGGGCGGTCCGAACTGTATTCCAGGAACTTCGGCAGCATATTCTGCAGATAAAAATAAGTAAAAAAGTTCGTATAAATGTATGTCCTAAAATACTTAATTTCGAGAGAGATTTCTTCCTAATAATTTTTGAAGTAACGTCAATATTTGGATGAAAATTGGTGTCTGGGAGAGAGTTTTTTGACATGACAAATTTGATTTTGATGTCAATATGACTCCTATTTGTACGGGGCGCCACCTACATGTGTTTTAACTGTCTTGAAGGGTAATAACTTTTCCTCCGTACCTGTATAAAACTACCGAGTGAAAAATTATAGATTTCCGTGACATTTTACGTAAAAAAATATCTTGGTAAAAATCGCTACGAGCAACCGTTCACAAAATATTTAGAATGGAAATAGTCAATACGTCATTAATGACAAAAAATAAACACGTTGAGTAGATGTAGATAGTTATTTGATTGAAATAATAAATTTGGGAAATTTTTATTTTTTTAAATAAATCATAAATTTTTCTGTTGAACTTTTAGCACAAAAACATTTCAAATTTATGATTTGAGACTAATAACTATTTAGTCAACATGTTTAATTTATGTCAATGATGATAGGTATTGATAATTCATTTCGATTCCAAATATCTCGAGAAGCATTACTCGTAGCGACCAAGCAACCTTTTTTACGTAAAAAACATCGTAAATGTATATTTTTTACTCGGTAATTTTATCGGTTTTATACACGTACGGACGAAAAGTTATTAGTCTTCAACTCAGTAAAACAATATGTAGGTGGCGCCCCCTACGAGTACGAGTCCCTACAAGTGAGATATTGCATCAAAATCAAATCTCATGCCAAAAAAATCCCAGACACCAATTTTCATCCAAATATTGATATTACTTCATAAATTATTTGAAAAAAAAAACAAAATAAAAATGAAACATCTACACCCTATATCTTCGAAACTAAGCATTTTAGGACGTACATATATTTATACGCAGCTTTTTACTTATTTTTATCTGCAGGATATGCTGCCGAAGTTTACGGAATACAGTTCGGACCACCCAGAATACAAAAAAAATATGCAAAACATTTTTGTATTCCTTAAAGATTCTTACTGGTAGGCACAGAAGCTATTAACTGCGCAACAATATCGAAGGTTTCTATAGGAGCAGTTTGGGCATACTCAAATAAAGATTCGCCATCTTTGCTTATAGGATTCTCTGTCAAAATTGTACGACCCGTTGTTTTGGCAACGTAAGCTTGTAAGAAACTAGACCATTCGATCTTAACATCGGTAAAAAATAAAATAGAACTCCGTGGCTTCCAGTTGTTTGATCTACAAAATATATACTTATTAAATTCTACATAATAGTTTGAGAACAGTAGATATCTATTACCGATTGATCATATCAGGTTCCCATAAAGTGACTTTAAGACTAGAACAAGTATGATCAAACAAATCTATTTGTCGAACTTGGATAGGTTCGCCATTTTTGGAATTAATCATTCTTATTTGTCCTAAATTTCGAACAGCGCCGAGTATATCAACATCTATATGAAGAATATTAAATACCAATATTGTTAAATAACAAATAACTAAATAATTCTTAACAAACACATAATATTAATTAATTTCTTTATAAATAATACAGGGTTATTCATGCACCCTCTTAGACGCGGAGTAAATGTTATCGTGAATACCCCTGCATAATATTTCGTTATCTTTAATAAAAGCAGTGCAAAACTCACAGTTCAGGCCAGAACCATTATTATGAATGTTTTGAAAAGGAACAAACACGGTGGTAGGTTTAGTCGGGTATCTCAATAATCCTATGTAAGCCTCTGGGTTTGGATGAATAGATAAATATGACCTATCACTCAGAGATAACTTATACGGCGATGTAACCATTGGGTGGAAATATTCAGAACGATCATCTAGTTTTCTTACCATCACTTGTGGATTAATTACTTCAACTAATAAAAAATATAATTAATACATACTATAGTGATATAACGAACATTCGCATTTGCAAATATTCGCGAATATCAACGTTATTTAATTTAAAGAAGGCGTCCATTCTTCTCAAAGAGACCTTGTTTAAATTAAAAAGAGGGACATTTCTTGTTTTTTTAAAAAATGTTTAAAAAGGCTGAAAACAATATTTTTTTTTAATTTATTTATTAATATTCTGAAACTATCAAAACATAGGTATATAATATTATCTTAGAATTATGTAAAAGTTATCAGAAAGGAAGCCCAAAATGCAATAATATACGGGCTGTTCCATTTAAAAAAAAATCATCCCATCTACTCAAACTTTTTTGAGTCACACTGTAGAAGTTAAAATATTTTCATGAAATACATCCTAATGCATATTCAGGTTTACACTTATCCAAAATTCATAAATGTTGATTATAGGAGCTACGGGAGGCATTTTTCCGTTTCCTATAGGGCTAGCGCAACCGATTGCGTTAATCGCATAGGAAACGGACTCGAGACCTGCAACTCCGTTCACTAAGTGGTTAACGCAACCAATGCAAATGATATTATTATGAGCCATAATATTATTATTATGACAGGTGGACCTGCATAGGTGTTAAATTTAATAAATTTAAATTAATAATGAGGTATTTTTATTCTGGATTCCAAAAAAATATAATTGAAAGATAAATCTAATAGGTAACTTTTAACGTTTTATATGCTAATATTGGCAAGGCAGTTCGGCAACACAGCTTTAAGACGTGATTGATATGTCAATCTGTTTTTTTTTAATAAATAGTGCTGAGTCAGTGGTTGGTTCCTTGTGAAACATCGTTGAAGTATTAGAATTTTAATAAAACACGCTTTGAGATGTATCAAAAAAAAATAAAAAGAGTAATTTAGTTAGGCATTTTTAAGAGTTCTTTAAAAACTAACCGTCTGACTACATTTTAAGGATATATATATATATATATATATATATATATATATATATATATATATATATATATATATATATATATATATATATATATATATATATATATATATATATATATATATTTGCTATGGTGGTGGATTTAAGGAGTTTACAATATAGGTAATAAAAAATGTGTTTAAAAATCCTTGTTGGTCGTTTACATTATTGTCCTTTTTAGCTGATTTTAATATTGCTAACTATTCTAGGTAATTTAAGCGTCTGCCTTTTGTTTCTCTATCTAATAACTTAATTGAGTTTTCATTAACTGTGTGACTATTTAATATACAATGAGTTGATAGACCGGAACTTTGCTGGAGATTATTAATAGATTTTATATGTTTTTTAATCCTTATATCTAAATTTCTACCTGTATGTGTATACGTACATGGCATTACAATTATCGCAATCCACCCTATATAAATCAATGAATGGAATTATTATGATTTTCATTGTTGGAATAATATTTTTGTAACTTTATTTATTTGATTAATTCTCAAATTAAATTGTTTAAATCTTAATTCTTAGAGTTTTGTTATAGTGTAGTGGTTACAAGTAATATTGAATGTCCCATTTTCTGTGACCTAAGTGACTACAAATAGAGCATACCTACCTAGACATTTCATTGCAAGCGCTTCTTTGCATGGGTTGCGATGACCACTTAGTAAACGACCTGCAACTCGGTCTTGAGTCCGTTTCCTATGTGATTAACGCAATAGGTTGCGCTAGCCGTATAGGAAAGGGAAAAATCCCTACGGGAGCTACAGATGCCCGAGGCATTGTTGCCGAACGCGTATAAAGTAGTAAGAAAAACTTTGACCCTTGGTATCCTCTATTTGCGGCAACATTTTGATTGACTCTGTTAAAAGTGTATTCTCCTATTCATAAATGTACGTACAAATTAGAGTTTTGCTAAAAATATGATGAACGTAATAATCCTACAGCCGGATCCTGTACTATTACATATTACATCAATAATAAAACCAAAGAATATTATATGTACCTACATCAAAAATAAACAAAATTATCCTTACCGACGTCTCCTGTATGATATTTCTCACTTTCCTGTAGAATATGTTCTGCGCTACCCCAGTACGTTGCATTAATATAATGTTTTAAGGAATCTCGAAAAGTAAAATTCCAGACAGCTCTAGAGGCGCCTTGTTGGTTTTCTTGTGCTTCAATTATCCGTGGACGTTGTTTTGCGATGATTATGCCCACAATTAAAATATTACTTAAGTTTGGATCTAAATTTTTTAAAATAACTCGCTCTAGAGTTACTAAAGTTGCACCATTGTTTTCTGTACTCATGATTTGTTAATTAGGAATTATTTTATGAAATATCAGAGAAATATGTTAATTTGCTGCAGCCGTATTTATCTTTTTTTATAAATATCGCGTCCCGCACTCTCTTTTGTTTTACCCAGGTTTTACCGCTCTGTCAACGAACTATTGAAATATAAAATAGTTACAATTTGTTTTTAATCTATGGTGATATTTTACTATATCGAATAGAAATATGATTTATAAAAACTACACGAAGCAATATTTAAATATAATTACAATTTACAGGGGCTTTTAATGATACACGAATTTCGCAAATATTCAAAGAAAAACAATATTGTGACACAAAACTTTTGAAAAATTAACGACAAATCTGACAGTTACCGACCAAAAATGACCGTTGACGAACTCACCCGGACGGAGCATACGCGACCATGACGCGACCTATGTGAAATTGTTCATATGTCTCTGTTCATATAAACTCATGGTACTTACTCGAAGTTGCGGACGGTTCGCTCCATGAAAGCGCGAAAATCAGTGTCATTTTGACGGAAAACATTTCTGGAATTCATAAATATACATTAAAACTAAGAATTAAGCTTCAATTTAATGCATCCGTTGTCCGACGATACGTTGATACGATTTTAATTTCATTGGTTGTATTTAAAGGCTTCGATTGGATAACCGTTTCTAACCAATCGAAGTCTTTAAATTCAACCAATAAAATTAATATCGTATTATCGTATCGTCGGACAACGGATGAATGAAAATCAAGCTTTATAAGTGGATATATATACTTATAACTAATGCATATCTAATTTTATGTAATTAACATTTAAATTATATTGCTCTACATCAAAATTATAGTTTAGTTTGTTGAAATTGTTAAATATCATTATGACAAAAATGTATTTAAATTGAAGTGGCTTCTTACTTCATCAGATCGAGCGGAACGTCCGCGACTTCGAGCAAGTACCATGAGTTTATATGAACAATTTCACATGGTCGCGTATGCTCCGTCCGGATGAGTCCGTCGACGGCTCTCTTGGAAAAAAGATCCGCGCGGACGCTTCGCGGACAGATTTGTAAACGACATATTTTTTACGAGCCGCGCTCTGTAGCAAAGTCTGTGGTTTTACATTTTTACTCCTAATAAAACAATATACTATCGTTGACTGAAAGAATTGGGAAGATACCTTCTTATTCAAAGGAAGATACTCAACCTAATGGGCGAATTCGTGACAAGGCTGATTTGATTTCCCCTTATTACGTCTCAAGTGCTGTACGATAGAGCCCCAACTCGTTCTGCGGCCAACGCATAAAACATTCATTTTCTCTATTTCGGCCAGCGAAGACGGTATGGAACTGAAAGCCGACAATGTTCCCGGATTAAAATATGTAATATCTGTAATACCGTTTGACGAAAATATCTTGAAACGAAAAATCGGCGTTTATGTATTGAAAATTTATTTCTGTTGAACATCCCAACTAGCAAATATAGTTCCCAGTCCTTTTTAAAATGTGACTGCCCCTAAAGTTGCCTAAAGTATAGTTCCTAGGCCCACTCTGCCACTTAAAATGTTACTCTATAAGGAATAGTCGCTTTGAAGTATATTTCGAGAGTGATCGGTTAGTGCCTACCTACCATAAAAGTAGAAAATAAACACCCCGATTGCAAGTCGCAAACATTTAATTTAAGGAAGTAGCTGGGACTACCCGAATCTTTGAATATGACACCATAAAATACCAAAAACTTTATAGTAACTTTTCAAAGTAGGGGTTACTAACAAGTGCTACCATAATGCCTCCATTAATTTTTTGTTACTTTATAGTAACAATTTAAGTTACGGGGTAGTCGCGGCCACGACACTTAGTTACTTCTAATTTATAGTAGCACTGAAAGTAGCAAAATGGCTACTGCTACCTTCCTAGGTCAATATAAAGTAGCCGTCGCTCATCCATTGCCACTAAAAAGTGACGGGGGTCAAAAACGGCTACTTTATAGTGACCGTAACTTAATATACCCTAATAAATGAAATTGCCTCAGAATTAAATCGTGTGCTGCTCTGTTTTAGCGTTTTCTTTTACTTCCTTTTAAGCTTTATTAAAATTTTGTAAAATCCCTATGGTGAATAAAAAGAAATTTAGTTATTCTAGTACTTTCTACCGAAGAATTAAACAAAAGGAATCACTGCGAGCCGATGCATCAACATCAGGAACAAAAACTACATCTTTCTATAATCCTACTGATGAACATCATAAATCAGGTAGTGACTAAGACATTTTTGAAGATGTTTCTGTAGATGAGTGTAGTGTTAGTTCATCTGAAACTGAATATCAGAGGAGAACTAATTTAAGAACCAACAACAATATAAAACAAGAGCTAAAAGAGTGGGCGTTAAAATACTCTATATCTCATGTATTTCTGAATAATATAGAAACACTGATAATAGAAAATGCACAATAAGTAAAAAATGACTTCAAAGGACAAGGCGGAACGTTATAGTGGCACCAATGGAATATATAGTCGCCACCGTCGCGATCGGTGTAGCATAACGCACCAATTAAGTGTGGCAATATGGTGGCGCAGGGAACTTTCTTCGAAAAAATCACTTTATGGTTCCAAAGAATCCTTGACCATGTAGTTCCAAAAAAGGTATTGTTTCTATAAAGTCGCCTTTGGATAGCTACAATTGTCACTTTATCAACCCGAAGATTTTAAAGGTCCAAACGGGTAAGGTTGGCCTAATATGTTATTGTTCCCAGTACTTTGTGGAAGCATATGGAATTATAAAGTATTTTACTAGTCTAACTCTATTAGTGGCAAAAACTACCCAAGACACTACCCGGCTACTCAAAATCTTTCCCCATTTTGGTCGCAGTTACTTAGCAGCTACGAATATACGACGTAGCCGCCGATGGACACCGCCCACTTTGTAGTGGCTTTGATAGTAGCAGTTACGTATCTGCCACTATAAATGCTAGTTGGGATAAAATAAACAACAAAAATAAATATTCTAAATATAACAAAATATTCCTGTCCTTCAGTATTTTTATTTCATGTAAAAGAGTAGATGAAACAAAAAGCAATGTATCTTGATTAAAATTAGGTTTAACCGTATTTCTTTATTATAATATGTATATATTATATTTATATCCATCGCCTGGCTATGTTCTATGGGCCCATCATACGATGGAAACTCTTAGATTTTAATGACAGAAAATCCGTATTATTAACGTACCGTACCTGAAATTCGTAAATCTAAGGATTAATCCGTAGTTGTATCAACAGTCTCCGGCAACCACCTACTCTGTTCACTTGTCGACTGAAAGCAGAACTACGGTACAGTATTCTTTATCCGCTGCGCTGTCAACGCCTCTCAGCGCGCAGCGGCGCAGAGCTAAACTAAATCTCGGATACGCTGCCGGTAACGCCAACTACATCTCGGACTTTTTTTGTGCTAGGAAATCAGCCATAAGATTGCACATCTTATTTCTTCAATCAACGATATTATTTTTTGATTCAGTGACGATATTCCCGGAAGTTTGTAGAAATGAATATTAAAAAATACGTTAATAGAAAATATTAAACTTATTAATCGATTATTTAACAAAACTTTATTAATCCTTCTTTACATATTTACTTAAAATACTTCACAAGTCTAATTTAAAGTAGTTCATTTGGAATGAAATTCTATTTTCTTATTTTGAATTAAAACTCAAAACTTGAAGCAATTACTACGATATTCTTGACTTTCCTTCACCACATATCCACAAACAAACCCTGTCCACTAAGAATGAAAATAAGAAGTCGGCAAATAATACTAGAAGTAGAACGTATTTAAACTGAAAGAAAAAAATAATTTGTTGTATTTTGACATGATAATTTTGAGTAAACTAACTGATAATAAATTTTGGATTATCTACTTACGTCTTCTGGAAATTCTATGATTTCAAACTGAGCTGAAAGATCAGGCATGATGCCCAAAGTAAGCGCTAAAACAACGGAACTTGAGCCAAGAATACTGTACAACAGTGCCTTATTCTGAAGCAGACTCTCCATATATGGATTACCCTAAGAGACATAAAAATCCTATTACTCATAATACTCTATAGAAATTATATGAAAGAGGGCTATAAGACTTACCCTGTAATTTATTGCAAATGTAGCTATTTGCAAAGCCATTGAAATAATATAAACAGTACTGTTTATAATATTAGGTTGAAACAGTTCATCTTCTTCTTCCGGTGTTAATTTCTGAACTGGTTCTGTAGCATTTAATTTAGGTTCTTCTCTAAAAAGGAATAATGTAATAAATCAAGTGTCACAGAGAGGATTATCAATAAGGCTATAAAGGATGATTCACAGCGGTCGTATGTTAGACGTTTATGGAGAACCGGCGATAGAATTTTTTTGAAAAGGGTATAGCCAGATAAATATGGGAAATCTGCCCCCGCCGCTTTTTTGACTCGCACTCAAGGGATCGATTTGGTGTCGAATCAAAATAATTCACTTAAATTTTTAGCTCTTTAACTCAAACGGTTTTCGAGATTTAAAAAAAACTGTTTTTTCAATTTTATTTTTATTTTTATAGTAAAATTCAAAATTAATTAATGATGATTTTTTTCTAATTCTTAAAAGTTTGAGACATGAAAAAATTATATGATCATGATTCTTAAACGAAAAGCCGATTTTTAACGGAGGAAAGAAAATTAAAATCGTCATTTTTTTAACCCTTGTGAAATATGTCATTCACTAAAAATCGTCAGAAAATGTCTTTTATATTCTTTGACACTCAGAATTTTTTTAGAATTTTGTGGTGGAACAATATGAAAAAAATTAAACTCATTTTTTTTCTAAAATCTTCTGTTTTAACTAGTGATGGGAAAACCCGATTAATTTCAATAATCGAGTACTCGAGTATCAAGCGATTGCAATAAACGAGTGATCACTCGAGCAAAATATCGCTCTTATTTAAAAATGCGGTTTTTTGTGTTCATACTTTATACCGTATGATCGGGGAAAAACAGCGTTAGCGATGGGTATGAAATGAAGATCGCTATCATTTTATATGGGAAATAGTATACCATAATATAGTACCATATAACGATACATGGCGTTCGATTGAGCTTAAACTTGGTATTCTACTTATCTTTAGTAACACTGTAATATTATGGTACCATGGAGCATATAAAGTGGTACCTTCTATAGTACTACATTATGATACCACTTCCTGACGTTCGATTGTGCTCGTATTTGATATATACTTGCTTATTTTTGATGACACTGCAATATTATGGTACCATGAAGCCATGAAGCATATCAAGTGGTACCATACCATAATATAGTACCATATTAGATGCATGGAGGTCGATATAGGGCTTAAACTTGGTATACTACGTATCTTCGGTGACATTGTAATTTTGTGGTACCATGGAGTATATGAAGTGGTACCTTCTATAGTACTATATTATGTTACCACTCCTTGATGTTCGATTGATATTTGATATATACTTGCGTATTTTTGATGATATTGCAATATTATGGTACCATGAAGCATATCAAGTGGTACCATAATATCGTACCATACTACATACATGGCGTTCGAATGAGCTTAAACTTGGTATACTACGTATATTCGGTAACATTGTAATTGTAATATGATGCATGTAAAGTGGTACCTTCTATATAGTACCATATTATGATACCACTTCTTGACGTTCGATTGAGCTCAGATTTGATATATAGGCAATTTCGTATTTTTGATGACATATTGCAATATTATGATACCATGAACTATATCAAGTGGTACCATAATATAGTACCATATTACGTACATGGCGTTCGATTGGGCTTAAACTTGGTATACTACGTATCTTCGGTGACATTGTAATATGATAGAACTATGATGCATATAAAGTGGTACCTTCTATCGTACCATATTATGATACCACTTCCTGACGTTCGATTGAACTCATATTTGACATTAATAAAAGGTACCTATTTTCTTAGTTAACAATATAAAGTAGTGTATATTAAAAATGTATTTTTTGAGTATATTTTTTAAAAGCCAAACGAATAATTAACATAACTGTGTCTGACAAGAAAAGAAGAATAGAAAGAAACTATTATACACCAGAAAAAGAATGGGATGCCAATTAAAGGTCTTTTTGAATCTGGCAACTGTGCATGTTTAGGCGAGCTTCAAGGCCATCGATCTAAAACCTAAACTTCAAAATTTCCAATTATATTCTGATTATGATATTCTCGCGCCATCTAGTATTTTATTTGTGCAATTTTAGCTCTTTCATTTCGAATATTTTTCTGTTGCGTAGCTAGATATTCTGTGCTACTTCCCTTAACTTATAAACCAAATTTCAGCCTTCAATATGCCGAATCTACGATTTAACCAATGCTTATTCAAGATCATGTTTTGTCAGTTTTACACATAATTTATTTTTCATTTCGAAAACTATTAGAGATATACAGAGTGTCCCAATATTCCGCGGAGATAGAACTACTACGTATTTTTGGAAGCAAAATAAGTTCATTGGACACAATTTACCCCTATACAAAAATACCTCGTTTGTCCGCTAGAAAGCATCAAACTTTAAAAAATTAACAATTTTTTCCAGATATTTTAAAAACCGTTATTCCGAGTTGAATGAGATTTTTGGTATATACTAAAATTTATGTAGGTAAAAAGTAGTAGGTAAAAAGTAGTAGTAAAAAAGTATTATTATATGTAATTCATATAATAATACTTTTTCTTCATTTTTGTGAAAGTCAAATGTTAAAGCACTTTGCAAAACATAGACACCCACAAATCTCATTCAAATCGGAATAACGGGTCTTAAAATATCTGGAAAATGTGTTTATTTTTTTAAAGTTTGATGCCCTCTAAAGGACAAACGAAGCACTTTTGTATGGAGGTAAATTGTGTCCAATGAACTAATTTTGATTCCAACAATACATAGTAGTTCTATGTCCACGGAATATTGGGACACCCTGTATATAGGTCAATAAAATAGAAAAATTATGAGATATAAAAGTATTTTAAAAAATGTAATAATATACCGGGTTTCAATTTAAAGTAACAAATATGCTATAACTTTTAGTATGAAGCGGCAACACTGTAATGTTGAAAATAATTTAGACCGATGATGCCTTTATGGCAAAAAACAAAATTTTCGTAAAAACTTTAAACAGTTCTCCATAAAAGTCTAACCAATTAAGACCGTGAATCACACTGTATAGAATCAGCTAAGCTGAAGAAGGCATTGATCTCTTCATACTTTATTTAAATATTAGCTGATATAAAGTCCAATATGATGATGGAATAAGTTTCGTTAAAACTTACTATAACTTATTGCATAATCAATAAAAGGTAAAATACATTCTTTTAGTACAGCTAACAGTTACTAACAGTAAAAAACTGATTAAATGAAAATACTTACACTGGGGTTCTAGCTTTAGCCGCTTGCACCAAATATATAAGGCATACAAAGTGTACCATAAATTGCAACAGCACTGTAGAAATCGTATAGAAATTAAAAATGTTTGGCAATGGTCTTTGTTTCGATAAAGTCTTCAATGGCTGAAAATATTTTCTTTAAAATTATTTCAAAACAGAAATATTTGTAAATATTTGTTCACCTTTGATCTAGATATAAATAAAAAACAAGCTGCTAATAGAAAGCCTTGTAAGGTAGCTTGCGTATCTCTAAGTTTAATTCCATCCAGATAGAGAACTGATTGTGTATAGGCCAATATTAAGGCGTTTAAAGCTAGGATTTTAAACATTTGTAATGTTGTTACCAAAGTGCATCGTCCCTGCTTTATGATATGGCAAACTAAAAACAACATAAAAAATTATATACTCTATATTAAACAATAATAAAATATGTATACCGGGTGCGTCTCAAAAGTGGCTCACCCCTATAACTTTGTTTATTTTCTTAGATAAAAAAACAAAATTTGGGATGTTAGTATATGACATAAATTAGAATTCATAGACGTATTCAATTGTTTTTGGTCACTTCCTGTTTTACCGGAAATGACTACAACTTTGGATTTTTAAATGGCACCCCTGGTATATTTTTACTTTATTCGATAGAAAATGACTCTGAATAGAATGACATATCGTATGTCACCTTTTGACATTTTAGCTTTAAAAAAAATTCGTATTTTAAACTTAAACCTAGAGTACCATGGATGTGTTAAAACACTAATTTTTAATCAAGGAGCCTTTGAAAAATAGATTTGAGCATCTAATGATTTTCGTGTTTTGTCCGGGCCCGTTATAAGATGCCCAAATCGTATTTTTAATCATATCTCATTTTTTCAAATGGAACAAGAGTGGCTCATTAGCATATTTGGAAAAAGCATTTTTTTACGAATAATTTGGTATCACACACTTGGTATTTCGAGTCAAACTGTCATTATGAACCACATGTTACAATTCCAACCAAATCATATGCGAAAATATCAAAAATTGACATATAATATGTCATTCTATTCAGAGTGTCATTTTCTATCGAATAATGTAAAAACATACCGGGGGTGTCATTTAAAAATCAACATTTGTAGTCATTTCCGGTGAAACAAGAAGTGACCAAAATCAATCCTAATTTATATTATATACATACATACAAACCAAAACTCGTTTTTTTATCTAAAAAAATAAAAAAAGTTATGGGGGTTAGCCGCATTTAAGACGCACCCGGTATATTAGAAAAAAACTGTATTTCTAACAACACATTTTCAGAACTTGTCTTTAGTGATGCTCAAAAATCCATCTAAGTTGGTTGAAGAACGCCTAGAGAAGAACAAATTAGGCAAAGATAATAAAGTCCCCTTACTCTGGGCGCCAGCCCACCAAGGAATAGAAGGCAATGAAAAAACAAATGATCTATCTAGAAAAGGAGTGAACGCTCCACAAGTGGATCAGAACCGTTCTGCTTCCCAAGTGGAAACCAACTTAAAGCGGAACTCAAGAATCTGGAAGATGCAAGACACTGGAATAAATTACTCAGAACTTAAGACCGAGAAAAATCAAAGATTTTCCTTGATTTATGTAAGAACAATCATCGGATTCTCACGGGCTTTTAACAGGACACTGTCTCCTCAATCAACACCTCAGTAGATTGAAGCTAAGAAACAACGGCCAATGTAGATTCAGTAGGAAAAATAAAAGAAAAAAAAAACAACCCCAATATAGAAGCACTAAACACAATACCTCAGTATAACAGCTTCGATGTATTAGACATCCCAATAACAGAACAGGAAGTAAAGACCTCCATAAAACAGCTTAAAAACAACAAATCAGCTGGCTGTGACGCGATTCCGGCGGAAATCTATAAGTGTGCAAGTAAAGAACTTATTGGTCATCTTAAGGCTCTCTTCGATGGCGTATGGAACAGCGGAGAGGTACCTCAGGACTTTCGCAACGCGAATATAGTGAATATATTTAAGAACAAAGGAAGTGCATCAGACTGCGGAAATTACCCGGGAATTTCACTATTGGCCATCGGCGGAAAAATTCTTGCAAAAATAATGTCAAACAGCCTGCACCCATATATAGAAAAAATCCTTCCAGAATCGCAAACGGGTTTTCGTACCAACCGCGGCATCGTCGATTCCATATTTTCCATCCGTCAACTACAGGAAAAAGTAAAAGAGCAGCAGTCTAAACTTTATGTTGCATTCATCGATCTAACAAAAGCCTTCGACTCTGTGAACAGAGATGCGCTTTGGGCAATTATGAAAAAGTTCGGAGTACCCAACAAATTTCTTACAGTGTGTAAAAGCGTCCATAACAACAAGTCAAGAGTGTCACATCATGGATCACTGAGCGACCCATTCCTAACAAATACAGGAGTTAGGCATGGATGTGTCTTAGCGCCTCTCCTATTCAACATATTCATGGCAGCACTCTCCATTATAGTGGACAGCAAACTGCAGGAGAGAGGATTGGGCATTAGATACAGATACGACGGCGGTCTGTTCAACATAAAAAGACTCAGGGCAAAAACACGTACAAAATTCATCACATAACTTCAATACGCTGACGACTGCGCTCTAGTTGCAAACACGGTACAACAATTACAAGAAATGTTGAAGACTGGGCATACGAGGCTTTGGGCCTTAAGCTAAACTTCGACAAAACTAAAATCATGTGCACTCCCCCTGAAGATCACAACAATGCTATAAAAATCGGAGAACTATTGGAATATGTGGCGGAATTCACCTTGGCAGTTTGATTTTTGAAAAGGCCAATATTGATTCTGAAATTCAGCACAGGATTAGTAGCACCTCAAGAGCATTCTGGAAATTAAAAGACAGAGTTTTCTACAATCATGACTTGAGTACAAAAACAAAACTTGCAGTGTACCGAGCAATTATAATCCCCACCATGTTATATGGGAGTGAAACCTGGGTGCCGTACCGCCGACACATGAACGCATTAAACAAGTTGCAACCGAGACACCTTAGACAACTCTTAAGAATCCGGTGGTTCCATCATGTCTCGAACGTATCGGTCCCTGAAAAAGCTAACTGCGAGAGTATTGGAGTCATGGTTACAAAATCCCGCTTAAGATGGGCTGGTCACGTATGCAGAATGCAAAAAAACCGCATACCAAAATCTCTGCTTTACGGTGAGCTTGTAGACGGTAAGAGGAGGCCGGGTGGACAACTGAAAAGGTACAAGTACATTTTCCACGAAAACTTAAAGGGGATTAACATGCAGAATGAGTGGGAAAAAGCAGCGCACAATAGAACTCAATGGAGAAGAGTTGTAAACTCAGTTAACAGCGACAAACAAAAAGTAAAGAGGCAACAAAGCAATGAGATTTTTGAATGTCCGAAGTGCGGTAGGCAGATAACATCACGTATCGGGCTTTTCAGCCACAGAAAAGCTCACGAAAGAAAACGCCTTGCGTGACCAGCTTCTTTATGTGTGTCGAATACTCGTCAGCGAGTAACGGCTGTATGTATGTATGTATGTAGTAGGAAAAATGGCGAAACGCCAGAATACCTCATCACTGAGTGCGCCGAAACGACAAACATTCGTCCTATAAACTTTGGTATTACTGATATTGGAGATGAAGAACTAACCTCTGTAAAACCGTCTCTGGTTTTTGTCAAAGCCCTGAGACTTTGTGATGAGTTATAATTCAAGAAAAGGAGATACAATAGATCTGTAATGTCGCGGTGATTAAGCCCCCTCCTACACATAAATTTTATAGAAAATCCAACGAACAAAAATATACAGGATTCGCACATAGAAAAAACTACAACTTTAGTATAAGACGGCCATTCATTCACCTTGTATATATAGACACTGAAAATCTTAAACAGGAACATGGACATTTTTTGGTACACTGTCACACTGTGTCATTCTGTATTTATAATGTATACAAGGGTGGTACAACCAAGATGAACTTGAAAAAACTCTGACTTCCAAACAATGTATATGTTACGGTTAAGGTCCGATGTCCGGTTAATGTCGACATTACCCGGTTAATCTCGAGAATAACACACAATAAATCCACCAAAAACATAACCTAACCCAAACATTAACATGTTAATGTCGACATTAATCGGACATCGAACTTTAACCGTAACATATGCACATACACATATAATAAGGCATATTTTAAAAATATAATTGATATACACAGTAGCTTAGAGAACCTGTAACAAACCTTTCTGTTGTTGTTTTGTTTGTCGTAACGATATTTCCATAAGTATTTTTTGTGTTAGTGTCAATAAATACCATAAAGAGTCACTATATTATTACTGTTCCCTGGTTAGTAATTATGATTATGTTAAGTAGAAGCAGGTAAAACTACATTAGACAAAAAAACATGTCAATTATATATTAATTAATCGCTTAGAAAATGTGTGTGTGTAGTAAAAAACTTAAATATAAAAAAACACAACCCTTTACATAGAATTCAAATATAATCAGTGTAACTTATTAATAAATTTTTGTACTTACTACACATAATAGATGACAATTTGCTTGTAAAAGGCGAGGCAATACTCGCATCTCCCAATTTTACTACTTGAGGCTGATCTTCTTCTTCCAATTCTTTCTTAAGTTTGTTAACCCTATTTTGCAGCCGGTCCCTCTGTTCAATAATTGGCCGCACCTGATTGGGTCTAGAGCTACGAGCCACCAGTCTTTCTCGCTCGTCTTTCTGACGCCGTTCGCGCTCCTTTTCCTTCTCCTTATCTTTATCTGCTTGGCCAGATGCGCGTTCGGGCGCGTGTGCCAATATCGCCACGCCCACATCTGCGTGCTTTAGCGCGCCTACGTCATTCGTACCGTCGCCGCACATCAGTGTCGTAAACCCTAAGCTTTTCAGCTGCGTGACGACGAATTCTTTTTGCTTTGGCGCAAAACGAGCGAAAATGGCGACGTGTGGTAGAATACCTCGCAGTAAAGTGGGATGATTCCGCTGAAGGTAAGTTAAGCCATCGCCCGTTATACATAGGTCGTATTTTGCAAGAATGTCGCGGTCTTTGGCATCAATTGGAATTCTTTCAGTCTGATGAACGTCCTCCCATACAAATTTCAGTGATTGGTCTGTTATAATAGAAGATTATTAATAGGTTATACAGGCCTGGACATTGTAAATCGGTGGTCTATATTTTAATGGGTAACATAGATCTGTGGTAAAGGTAGAACCCGATATGTCAAAAAATATATTGATTTTTGCCACCGAACAATTACCTTGTAAAGGACATAATCGAATTCTTATTCTATCAAATTACATAGTTCAGGAACGTCATGTTCATATCAGGTTTTGACATAAGGGTTTTTACAGTCAGAGACGCCAAGAAATGCAGAGTTGCTATTTTCAAGTTCGGTATGCCGGGGTGCGTCTCAAAAGCGGCTAACCCCTATAACTTTTTTTCAGATAAAAGAAAGAGATTTGGTATGTTAGTATATGACATAAATTAGGATTGATTGACGTATTCAATTATTTTCGGTCGACTTCTTTTCTTTCTTCGACTTCCTGTTTCACCGGAAAAGACTACAACTTATGATTTTTAAATGGCACCCTCGGTATTTAAAAAAAAACAACGCTTTATTGCATTATTACAAAAAGCCAAAACAGCTTCATCGACAAAGCATTCACAAAACAAAAAAGCACAAAAAACAAATATACAAATAATAAAAAAAAAGTCATACAATACAATTCAATTCAAAAAAAATTTACGTCATAAAATTACAAATAAAACATATATGGACATTGCAGAACACAGGCGTATCTAAAAAATTTTACAAAAGGAAAACTGTAAATGGATAAAATCATATTTTGTTTCTTTATTCGATAGAAAATGGCACTCTGAATAGAGTGACATATCATATGTCAACTTTTGGCTTTTTCGAATACGTTTTATTTGAAATTGCAATATGCGATTCATAACGACATTTTGACTCGAAATACCAAATTATGGTACCAAATTATTCGCAAAAAATGTTTTTTCCAAATATGCTAATGAGCCACCCTCGCTCCAATTGAAAAAAATCAGATATGATTAAAAATATGATTTCGCCATCTTTTAATCGGTCAGGACAAGACACTAAAAACATTAGACGATGAAATCTATTTTTCCAAGGCTCCTTGATTAAAAATTAGTGTTTTTAACACAGCCCTGGCACTCTAGATTGAAATTTTAAATACAATTTTGTTTTAAGCAAAAATGTCAAAAGTTGACATATGATATGTCATTATATTCAGAGTGTAATTTTGTATCGAATAAAGTAAAAAAATACAGAGAGTGTCAAAAAATCAAAAGTTGTAGTAGCAAAAAGAATTGAATACGTCAATCAATCCTAATTAATGTCATATACTAACATACCAAATCTCGTTTGTTTATTTGAAAAAAATAAAAAAGTTATAGAGGTGAGACACTTTTGACACGCACCCGGTATATTGTCGCCTTCCACACAAAGTGTCGTAACTGATATTTTGGACACCTTACAGTAGACTGAAAAAAGTCTTTCAGTGTGATCTAAAAATTAACTCTTGTTAGATATGCCATTTATATTGTCTATTGTCTGCTAACAGCATAAGAGCTTTTGTCGTTACAGCTACGATACTGTGGGGACTGTTAGATCACACTAAAAGACGTTTTTTTGCTTAAGGTACATTCAGGCTGAAAGCGTCCGCGTGTCGAAATGGAATCAATTCACTTAACTTAAATTAGACCGTTCACGCAGACAGCGTCGCGTTTGGCGTTGCGCTAGCATCCGCTGAGCGTCGGGGTTCGAGTTCAATGGGGCGGACGCGACGCTCGACGCTCTCAGCCTGAATGTACCTTTAACAGTAAATTTTTCAAAATGTGAGTTACGAGACTTTGTGTGGAAGGCGACCATATGATTGAAGATTAAGAAGAATTTTAAATTCAAATTGTAAACAATAAAAATAGAAATGTAAACTCAAAACATATTCGGTTCTTTAAAAAAATCTTTATACAATACCTACTGTTAGAAATCAAAAAGCATTCAACGCTATTTTGTGGTACCATAACTAATGTATAAATTAGACAAACGTAAGACAATATTCGGTATAACAAATTTTACTTGAATTTTGATTAGTTGCAGGAGGCGGTAAAATAAATGCTGCCTAGGGTACCAATTCACCTTAACGCGGTCCTGAACGTCGTAGTTAATTGACAATTATTTAATATACAATGTTAGCTCTAACCTTCAGTAAGTATGGCTATAGACTTGGACGTGAACTTCAGTTCGCCTGCCACGTGACAAGCCGTCAAAGGATTATCGCCGGTTATCATGACAACTTTATGCGATGCATTTTGAATTTCTCTAATAGCATGTTTTGAATCGCTCTTTAACGGACAGGAGATGATGACAAAACCGGCAAAATCAAGATTCTGTTCGACATCTTCTCGAGATAAGTCACGAACTTCCTGACTCGATAATTTTCCAAATGATTTATAACCCAGAGCCAAAACTCTAGCTCCTCGTCTGGATAGTTCCAGGTATACTTCGTCATACTTGGGAGGAAGCTAAAATAGATAGGTTGATACTACAATACGATCGAAATAAAACGACCTCAAAGACGGCCGAGGAATGACAACCGATAATAGAGTAAAAATTATTAGTAAAAATTATTTTTAAATCGCGTAGTTTAAAATTCAAGAACAATCATTTTTTGGAAATAAATTCGTGTCTGGAAACGGTCTATCCCTTTTTAATCTCTCTATGTTTAGTGTTAATTTTTGACAAGTTTTATGTTAATTTTTAGTAAATGACGTAATCTAGAGATTGACCTCTCCAATATTATCATTCCCCAGCTGTCTGTGCCGCCGTTTTTTTTTCAATCATACATTTTTCAATGTATGTATATTAACAGTTATATATTTCATATCAAATAAACTTTTAGTCACGTGATTAACCTTGACCGGCACAGCGTTGCACACGTTTACTTTTTTTTTAATCAAAATATTTTAGGAAACAAAAATAAATTAATTATAAATATTTAAATAGTTATTATTTGCATCAACAAAACTCACCTCCTTAACATCACTTACGGGACATAAAGGGTCATTACTACCGCTTTCCAGTTTGAAATATACTAATAAGGTTGCGATGAGTTTTTTGCAGTAGCTATTAAGCTATCTTGTACTTCGCACTAAAAGAGGTTCTAAAAAGAACAATGTTCGACGCTAGTAAACATTTTTAAGCTTAAAGTATCTTGACACTATTTATTTAAACCAAAAACTCGTGATACAAAACTAAAGTGTCAAAACGAATGACAATGTCAGGAAATAAATAAATAAATGTGTGGCAACAATGAATTTAAAAATCGCGCCCTCGATTACGTAACTAAAAGTTTAATTGGTATCAAATATACAATAAAAGCATAACAAGGTAATAAATATGTACCGTATGATCGAAAAAAAAACGGCGTCCAGTTGGCTAGGAAATGACGATGACATTTCCCATATAATTTTACATATAAAATAACAGCGATCTTCATTTCATAGCCATCGCTGACGCCGTTTTTTCTCGATCATATGTTATTTGCACCACTTGCAATAATTTATGGAATTTGAAAAAACTTATTGAAACATGAATTTTATTAAAGCGGTTAAAGCTTGATTTCATGCATCCGTTGTCCGACGATACGATGATACGATATTAATTTTACTGGTTGAATTTAAAGACTTCGATTGGTTAGAAACGGTTAACCGAACGATTAACCGTTTCGGTTAATCTTTCGGTTTAACGCGGATTTTTTATCCGAAGATATTTTCGTCAAACGTTTTTTATTTTAATATGGCAACACTGTCGCTTTCAGATCCACACCGTTTTCGATATGCCTTCGCTCGCCAAATTAGATAAGTGTTTTATGCGTTGTGTTTTACGCTCAAGTGTTTTATGCGTTGACCGTAGAACGTTTGGTGTCTCCACCGTACAGCACTTGAGACGTAAATTCTTACAATCAACGGTATAATATTGAGATATGGCAAATTTTCTATGCTAAAAAATGGGCATGTCATAAAGTTGATATCTCAAAATTGCCAAAAATCGAGATACGCTTTTTCGTTATAAAGCCGACGATATGTAAAATTATATGGGGAATGTCGTCAATTATATTTTCCAAGCCAACTGGACGCGGCTTTTTTTTCGATCATACGGTATTAATGGTAATAATAAGCCATTTATTTCTCCAAAAAGAAAAAAATATATATAAAAAAGGTAGACTTTTTTTAAGCATTTATTACCGTATGCCGCTATATATGTAGAGAAGACGCCATGGCCATGCTGTATTTTGACATTTCGAAAAGATTATGTTGTCAATAACAGAGACACTATATTTTTTAAAAATATAAATAAACAGGTAAAACAAGACATAAAATTTAAACGGATCTCTTGATACGTAACGCAGAAATTAGACAGTTAAAGCAACGCACAATACGTATACGTATCTCTCGACGCGTAACGCAGAAACCTACGTTACGTCTGCCGATGCGTTGTTGTGTAAACAAGAGTTAAAGCAAGTATTTTGACGTACGTAAAGGTGCGTATTCACTATCCGAACGAACGAACAAACGTTTGTTCGTTCGTTCGGTAGTAGTATGGACGGAACCATGACGGGACCGAATTATAGAACCGAACGAACAACACCTAACCCATTCGTTTGCGAATGCCTTTGATGTGCCGACTCGAAACGGATGGTCGAGCGAACGAACGACTGTATGTGTTCGGTTCCCCGTCCAAATATACTGAATTCCATTCGTTCGTTCGGATAATGAATACGCACCTTAGAGTACAAAAATTACCAAGACCCGTAAGGTTATAGCTAGCCTTCCTCTAGGTGAAATTGCTTTTCGGTAATTGGTATCACTTTTCATTATTTTTATGTCAATTAAATCTAATAAGGTATTAAAATCTGTAAGTGACATCCGACAAAAGTTCTTAAATTTTCCAGAATCTTCTGTTTCAACATTGTTTAGTAAATTGTTAAAACCATGAGAAACTCGATTTTTAAAAAGAGTTATGTTCCACCATCTCCTCTGCAGTCGTTTTCTCTTTTGACGTTTCAACAATTTATAAAATACAATGAGAGATGCACGAGCAATAATTTTTTCCGACATTATGAACATGAAGTGCCACACACCGATCAACGCCGAACATACAAATAATCGCTAGGTCTGGACGGAAGCTGATCATGTGCGCGAGAGCAGCAGAAATCAGGAGCGAATTTGAATAAATGTTTGCTCGCGCTCGTTACTGTTCGCTCATCTGGTCTGGACGGCCCTTAACGCAAATGGTACATTTGTAATTCTAAAAAATAATCGCTAGGTCTGGACGGAAGCTGATCATGTGCGCGAGAGCAGCAGAAATCAGGAGCGAATTTGAATAAATGTTTGCTCGCGCTCGTTACTGTTCGCTCATCTGGTCTGGACGGCCCTTAACGCAAATGGTACATTTGTAATTCTAAATTATTTTGCAAAACAATTTATTTAATTTTAAAACTGAAAATGGATATCTATTATTCCATTGATTCCACATTAAATTTATAAAAGAGTTTTACTTTTATAAATTTAATGTTGAATTCAAAATGAAGAAAATTATAAATGGCAATTATTTTATTACAGAAAGTAGTCCTTACAACTTAAAATGCTCTTAATATGCATTATTAGCATATGGATTTTGGCTAAGAACTAGCATTTAATTAAATAGATTCCAAAATGAGTTTATTATGATGCTTAATATTTTCATACTAAAGATGGGTTTATATGCATCCGTCCTATGTCGTTGGTCGTTGGCTTTGTGGAATTTTATGTAGGTCGACGGACGACGTATAACGGACGAATCTGTCATACGTCGTCTGTCGTCCCGTACGTCCGTACCCCCATTCTAATTATATTTAAGTATTGCTATCATTTTTGAAGAAAACCAATAAAATTGAACAAAATCAACGACCGACGACGCATAACGGATGCATGTAAACCCACACTAACGGTGAATTTATATGCATCCGTCATGCGTCGTCCGTTGTTCCGCCACTCCAATCATAGTTAAATTAGATCTGTCATTTTTGAAATAAACCAATAAAATTGCATAAAATCTACAGCGGACAACGCAACACGGATCCATGTAAACCCACCCTTATGTAGGTTTACATGCTGGGAGCCAGGTGTTGGAACCAGATGTGTTATGTTAAGATACGCAAAGATACGTACCACATAGGGTTTCCAAACCGAGATCCCGAAAATCTTGGAATATTTGAACGCCTAATCTTTCAATGATCATATTTTATTTATACTAAGCAGAATGACAATATCTAAATTTTATATTTCTCTATTCTCTAGTCTATTTTAATAAAGCTCTTTACTCATTTTCTTTTTGATATATGTAGCTGCATTTTTATTAAATATTTCTTTAGATTAAATTTCTCATTCTGAGAGTCAATTTCGGGATCCCGGGATTATAGGTTCTGATCCCGGAATTTCAAAACGGGATCCCGATCCCGAAAATTGGAAACCCTAGTACCACGCATATGCAAGCAAATTTCACTGCGTAAGCAAATATGTCAAACGTTACGTTAACCACAACGTAAGGACGCGTGTTGACATATACATCTTAGGTCATAGCTTTAACTGTCTAATAATAATTAATTAAAAATATAATGTTATCTTAAATATTACAATCTGTCATGGTACAATAGCATAGTTGAATTTATTATTCAATATGTTATCAGAAAATTAAGAATACAGTTGCTGTTTTGATTTACTTATTGTAAATAATACGGGAGGGAATTCAGAATTACTACTTCAAGATCTTGCCTACTCCTTTGTATTATAAGTATAATTTAACTAAAACTATCAAATTCGTTACCTGAAAATTAATAAATCAGAAAATACAAAAATAAAAAGTTGGGTTAAGTTCGAGTTTACAGATTGTCGGACTTCAAAAATCAATCAAGTATCAAGGCTATTATATTTTGTGCTGCCATATTCGACAAACGTAAATGTCAAAATAACGTTTAAATCTAAATAAACGTTCTAACGATAAAAATACTTACATCTGTAAACATAGTTCTTAAAATTTCAGGTGCTCCTTTAACTGAAGCTATATAAATGGTGTCTGTGGATCCATGAGGATTGTAACCAGCAACGACCGACATTCTCTTTAACTGAGATGAAAAATGGTGTCTCACAAATATTTTTAATCCAGGAGATTTACCTTTTCTAGGTAAAACACAATCTGCTTTTGTAACAACCCAGTCGATAGCTGTAATAGTTGCCTTTTCTAAAGGGTCTCCTACCAGTCCATCATCTAGCTGAGCTAGCGAATGGCAGGAAGCTAAAACATGAGTAGTCTCCAAAGGAACATTTTGTATCGTTACTACTTTAGAATCTTTTTCAGCCAAAGCTATTCCTTCAACCACCAGATTATCACTGGTCAATGTGCCTGTTTTATCGAAACAACAAATGTCAATCTTTCCTGCAAATGGAATTCTAAAAGGTTCTGTACAATATACTCCCAATTTTGCTAGAGCCAACAGAGAAGTATTAACTGCTAATGACAATTCAATTGGTAATTCGGGGGGAATCACCGATGTTAAAATTAAAGTACATTCCAGGAAAAGCTTGTAACGATTTCTTTCTGGATCTTCTATTCCTTTCTGCCAAACATAAATGGCAGCAGCTATTGCAAATATCAACAAAAATGAAATAAAACCAAATGTTTCCTTATTATTAGCAGTAATTCTTTTCACTCCAAACAAAATTGTTCGAAGCAATTTCCCTTGAGATGTATTAAAACCAGTTCTAAGTACATATGCCACACAACCATTGTCTTGAGGACGTAAACCACTGGTAGCTTTTACAGGAGGTGTATGTTGTACTACCCTAGTACCACCTAAAATAAGTTTTATTTAATCAAATAGCAAAATTAACTAATTAAGACTAACCGAATAATACATGCAATTTTCCATCAGCATCAGGATCTAATATTTTTTCAGGGTCACAAGTTTCAATTGCCTCTTTCATTTGTGGTACAGATTCACCAGTCAACATACTTTCATCAACAATACAGGAACCTCTTAATAATAGCACATCACAAGGTATAAGATTATCTTTCTGCAGCCTAGTTATTGAAATTATGTCTCCCGGAATAAGTTCATTTGTAAATATAGTTCTCCACCTTCTGTTACGATAAACCAAAATATTATATGGTTTATTTCCCATTTTTCGAATTTCTGCCATGTTTCTTAATTGTTGTTGCACCAATGTACATTCAAACAAGACTAACATAATTAGAGTAAATATAGAAAAATACCAGTATTTATCTAAGCACCACAATGCTACACAAAATATTTGAAAGACAAAAAATGGGGCTGTAGCTCTTTCAAGAAATAGTTCAGAGAATTCTGGTACAACCATTTCCAAATCATTTTTTCCATAAATAATACTGGCTTGTTTAACATCTTCTTCCTCTTGAAATCCTTTTGATGAATTATATTCCGAATAGGACTTATGTATAGGAAACTCAATATCTCTAAACAATTTTTTTTCAGTATCCCATATGTATTTTGTTTTTTGGAAAATAAAATATACCATATTATCATTATCTGGTGGCTGAAAATTATTATTATTTTAAAATACGAATTACATGTGTGATACGCATATAGTAGCTAGTACCTTAAGTTTCCTAAGCCACAGTATTTCTGAACTTCCATTATTTGGTGTAGGAACAACTTTGGTAATTGTTGCTTTAAACGGATCTTTCTCCTAAAAATTGTTATTCAAAAATAAAGGTGTATTTAAAGTAAATATTCACTGAAATAAATAAATTTCATATTTCTTAATTCAAAAAAATACTAACCTTTTTACACGTAAAAAAACAATTTATATGTACTGACCAATAACAGGCCAAGCACGATAGAATCTGCATACATCCTATTATAGCAAGACCAACAAATCCCCCTTCGTAATGATCCCAGAATCCCCATAATCCTATCCATAAATATATCCAGATTGGATACAATATTAAGAAAGGTAATAAATATAAATGAAAAATAAATGGCAGTCTTGTATAAAGTGAAACAGACTGAACCAAATCGTCTATCCTAGGTATTACACTCATAATCTTATGTTAAAAACATGTAATAAGAATTTTATTGTAAAGTCCTAAAAATTCAACAAAACCCATCCATACGGAAACTGACAGCAGTGACAGGTAGGTGTCATCCGATGACAACTGATGGTTTTGACATGATCTTGACATAGATTTTGACCATAGACAGAAGATCATAGATATGCCAAGCGACATGCCAAGCCAACAACAAAACATATTTTTTTGGACATGACCAATTTTATATATGATGTAGGGCTGGCCCATTGTATAGTAATATACGATAAAAGCCTTTTAAAAGCAAAGATATATAAATTATTTGGTTTACCATTTATTTATATACTTATACTAGCCAAACTACAAAATAAAATACATGTATTTGCAGGTATTTGTACGCAGTTGTTTCTGTCGAACCGGGGGTTAAGCCTTGGTGTCCTAATAGTTTTCTACAAAGAATACTTTACCACAAATCTACATAAATCCATTAAACCACCATTAAACCGTTATAAATAGGTCGTAAAATAGGTACATAAAATAAAAATATGCTCCTATAGATGGCTTTAAAAATCACCCTTACTCGTTTCGTTTTTTATGCATATCAAATTGTTTTTGAAATTTGTAAATATCATAAATAGATATACAAAACTATTTGTTTAATCTAAATATATGAACAAGTTTTTACTGGCAATTGGGTATATGATGATATGATACTTTGAACATATGATATATCTATGACATTCCTACGCATGGATTTTGAACGCTACTGGCCACTGGCCACTGATTCATACTTTCTGTGGTTGTGTTGTAATCACAGGTTGTAATCAAAAAGAAAATCTGATGTTGTGATTTCAGGTTAGGATAGCTTATGAAAATTGTAAACAATATTTTCTATGATTACAGAATAGATTTTATATTTTTAAATATGAGTTCCGCAAGCAAAGTATATATTTTTTACATTATTCATTTCTATCGAACATATATGTATCTTTCTAAATTGTAGGTTGGGGAAATATTTACGGCTGCAGGACAGGCTTTTAACAGACTCGGCGACTTAACTATGCAACTTCATCCAAATTCGGAGTCACCTACTGGGTAATTATTATTATATTTAAAGTAACTATTACACAAACATTTGTTGTATAACGGCAAAAATATTTTATTTAGAAAATGGACAGATGAAGAAATTGAAATGCTCCGACAAGTTGTAAAACAATTTTCAGATGGCCTTAATCAAATCAGTGAGCACATAAAACGGCGTACGGTGTAAGTTTATTCATTTTCTATAATGATGTCCATTTTCTAATTGATAAAATCATCTCTATTAACAATTAAGATCACAAATTAGGACTGCTCTGAAGAAGAAGGCCTTTGAAGATGCTGGTTTACCAGTTAGACAACTTAGTACACAGCAGCACAGCAATTTACAACAGTCTATGATAAAACAAGAAGTCACATTAAATATGTTAAATGCAGCAGAATCAGAAGTAGATGTGGAAGGTCTTCATGAAGAAGTTAAATTGGAGTTTGATGGTAGCAACGAAGAGGTGTCCACATAAGAAATCTGTTTTATTTAAGAATGTATTTTATATTTATCATTAAGTATATTTTTTTCAATAACATACTGTATTAAATAAACGCCTGTTGTGTTTAAAAATCATCTATATTGACAACCATAAGTAATACTTTGATTATTAAAAAAAATAAAGTTTATGTGCTCAAATATCTATTTTTTTTAAAGAGGGACTTTACTTTCCACTGTATAATTTCAATAATACATGTTTCGCTGTACTACAGCTTCTCTAGGTGACAGCTAAACTCATATTTTTTGCAATGCTTAGTGGTGTTACTGGTATATTACATAATAATAATATTTAAGATTGTACAATATACTTATGGATAGTTTGTTGAAAGGCAGAGCTGCAAGCTCACAGAAAACTTTAGTCTTTTTTTGATTTAAATCATTTTAATGAAAAATCATTTGATTTTAAAATCATAAGATTTGAAAGCTGACTTAAGACTTAAAATTAAGTCATTTTCAAAATGGTTTTTTATTTAAAAATTACTTCTAAATAGAAGGTGGCTTACATCATCAAAAAAGACTTAATCTTTTCAAAGATCTAAGTTTTTTTAGAAAAGATTTATGTCTAAGATTAAGAGTTTTTATATTCATTTATGAACATTTTTTAGCAGCGGCATGTAGTGTGTTTATGTTCATGACGCTTAGGTATATTTTTTAGTGTTTATTGCTTATAGTTATTCTGTAAATAAATCCCGTTTAAAGTGATTTTATTCTCATCTCAACCTATCGGTAATACAAGAAATTATAACATTAAAAAAAATTAAATAATACTAACATTTAAAAAATAGGTAGTTATTAAATTGAATTCTGGTTGTCCCTTGACTGGCGGGTAATTTTACTAAGTATTTTAAGCCATTTTACTGACTTACCTTTAAGTCAAAAACATACGACTTTGAGTCATAAAAAGGATTTAAATAACGTTACATTGATTTAAGTCTACAAAAATTACTTGACTTAAAATAAAATGATTAAGTCAAAGATTTAAATTATTTGAATTTCATTAATTTAATATTAAAATTTAAACCATTTTGATTTTAAAAATTACTTAAGACATAAGATTTAAGTATTTTTAAAACTGATTCGTTGCAGCTCTGTTGAAAGGTTACTTTTATCCTTGATTATAGAAGGTTTTTATGAAATACTCTTGTTGATATTTAAAAAAATCTAATATTTCAACTACATCTCTTCATTTTTCAATATAAGAAATAACGTGGTGTTCTTTAATATGAATGCCATGTTTATCAGAATATACCGTATGATCGCAAAAAAAACGGCGTCCAATTCGCTAGGAAATGACGAACATTCCTCATATAATTTTACAAGCCGATTTGGTCATCGAAACTGCGTCGTTTGGATTTTAACGTGTAAGACGAAGTGATGTAGACAGCTTAATGGAAAATCAAATGTATTAAAAAGAGATGAAAGTTGGATTGATACATTTCTTCTATGCGGTATTGCCGGATTTTGCATCAAAATTTCAAACCGCACAAGTAGGCCTTAACAAAAAATCTTGCATCCAGAGTTGAAACTTTATTTTTCACTATTAGTTACTCATTTTACTACAGCTGTAATAGATTTTAATATATTGTACAATATTTAGCTTAGATATACAGGGTGGCGCACCTCATTCGCCTCGGTGGATTATACGAAGACGGAAAGATGTAGAAACAAAATATTTTATGGGTATATGTGGGAAGGCAATGTGCATAATTTAAAATTATTTTGAAATGTACAGGGGTGTCAGAACTAAGATCCATACCAAAGTTATATTTTTTCTTATGGAACACCCGGTATTTTATTTAATTTTTAGATTCTTGGACATAAAATAAGGCATTTATTATAAGGGTTTAATATGTTTAAAAGCTTTGGTTTTTGAGATATTTAAATATGCGTGTTATAATAAAAATGTTTGTCAACACCTTGTGCATTACTTTTCAGAATTAATTTTTGTGCTGATATTCAAGCCAGAGAAATAAACTTTACTAAAAAATTTGATTGCTTCCTTAAATGTATACAGGCGCATCAAAAATTGCTGATCTATTTTAAATATTTATTTTACATAAAAACTTCGTCATTTCACATGCAACACTATGTATTTTTTTAAATAAGTCGAAGCAGATTTAAACGCTCTTTCAAACTATATTAGGGTTTCCTATACCTATCTGGCTCAGATTTTGAACAAAAAGCGATTTTTCAATAAAATTGTAATCAAGATGGCTGATGTCGCCATGGCAATTTTCTAGTGACACTCAGTAGCTATTAGAGAACAACGGCACAGCCTACAAACACGTAAACGTTTACGTACGCATGCGCATTTATTATATTTTTACACGTAAAATATTGTTAACGTCTACGTATATGGGCCAGCAGCGGCCGATTCGACCGTAGGCCGTTGTTCTCTATTTACAAAATCGACATTAGTTTATGAGTATGGTAATTTATGGACTTAATTTAAATTTATAACAGGTTATTTCTAATTAATTTACCTACAATAAGGTTAATAAGTATAAGTAAGTATTTATTATATTATAAAGAAAAATTAAGCAGTATCTGCTGGAGGAAGGAATGGATATGTTATCAGTGATTTTATTTTGTGAGAACAATTGCTTGTTGGCCTGAAGGGTTTATGCTTAAAGATATCCATATAGAAATTTTCTTGACAAGAGTTTTTTTTTTAAATACTACTATTTCCAAATAGTGCGGTATGTGAAAAACCTATTAGGCAGAAACCTGTAGTTGGAAGTGAAGAAAATGAATTTGCCTTAATTGGTTCTTTTATAGAAAACCCAATATATAGTATTTTTAATACCTATTTAGAGGTACCTACCAGTCGTTTTAGTAACTTAACGTATGCGACTTCTTGAACCATCTGAACCCGCATGAAAAGCTGGGACTTTTAGTGCTTCGTACGCTTTTTGAATTGCCTTAAATCGAGATCCTAAATCGTTTTGAAAATAGTTTACTACATTAAGCATAAGTTTTTTGGATTCATCAGAATATCGCATTTTTACATCTTATTTTGCGTTATGACATTAACATGAAATCAAAATTTGACGTAACTTCAAAAACGTGACATCTAACAAATTAGTTATCGACGTTCATTTTTGTTGGTAATTTTTTGTTTCAACTGATTTATTAATAATAAATAAGGATGGTGTTATTCTAAATGGGTATTAAAAATACTATATCTCATTCATTGTAATCTAAATCAAAGAACTACTTCTTTATTTTTCTTGATAAATAAAAAAATACTTATTAAACTGTTATACATTTAAATAAAGTCTATCAGGTAATAGCGACACCAGCCATCTTGATTGCCATTTTATCGAAAAATCGCTTTTTATTCAAAATCTGAGCCAGATAGGTATAGGACACCCAGATATAGTTAGAAAGAGCATTTAAATCTGCTTCAACTTTTTTAAAAAAATACATAGTGTTGTATTTGAAATAACGAAGTTTTTATGTAAAATAAATATTTAGAATAGCCCAGCAATTTTTGATACCCCTGTATACTTTTAAGAAAGCAATAACATTTTTTAGTAAAGTTTATTTCTCTATTTAAAGTCAGCACAAGAATTAACTCTGAAAAGTAATGTACCGGGTGTTGACAAACTTTTTTATTATAGCATGCATATTTAAATATCTGATACACCAAAGCATTTAAACATATTAAACTCTTATAATAAATGCTTTACTTCATGTCCAAGAATCCAAAAATTAAATAAAATACATGGTGTTCCATTAGGAAAAATATAACTTTGGTATGGATCTTAGTTCTGACAGAATCTGTACATTTGAAAATAATTTTAAATTATGCATATTGCCTCTCTACATATACCTATAAAAAATTTGGTTACTATATATACGTCTATAAGCTGTGCCACCCTGTATTATCTTTATTTCAGTAGTATACATGAAAGTTTTTAAAATTGCTTATATTTTCTACACACATTTTCCTACAAATGTAAAAAACCGGCAACACTGTATGCTCCTCTCTTGATTTTGTCTCTCTATCTGTCAACCGGTCATTTATATTATTCTCTGTCACACGCATTAAAATCCAGACCACATAGTTTGGATGACCAGCAGGATATAAACGACAGCGATCTTCATAGCGTAGCCATCGCTGACGCCGCTTTTTTCGATCATACTGTATGTCTCATTGTCTTTGTGTTCCAATGAAACAACATAGGATATCATTCCCATTACCGTTCACAAACTAATATGATCTTTTTAAAAGACGTTTGTTTACTTATTTATTTTCAAGGTGATCCATAGTTATTTTTTGTTTCGAGATAAAGCTAGTTTTATATTTTCATAAGTTAGGCCAATCAAATTAGAGGGGTCACTTGGGAAAAAGTATTGGAAAGCTAAATATTACTTTGATTGGCTCATATGGCATGTAAGAGATGCGTTCTAAGGTTCGCACGGTTGGCTCGACGGCCGGCAAAATTCTTGTTTTTTTAGATTTTCTATAATTCTGAAACGTTGCGTTTTAGTACGTTTTAGTAGTTGCGTATCACATTCATTCAGAGTATAGCTAAAATCGAAAATTCAGGAATGGAGAAATTTACCCACTTTGCTGAAACAGTATTAGGTCAAATTAATTAAATTCAGAATGATTCCTAAATAAATTTTATATTTTTAAATAAACTTAAAAACTTATGGAATGGGTATCTTGTTCTTGCATATTATTGACAAAATTATGTTGTTCCGGTTTTATAGATGGTTCACAACTAGAGTCATTTAAAAAGACAGTATATCCTGAACGTTTATGAGTCTTTTTGTGACGTCGCAATGCTGTGTTCTGTCTGAACGACTGTTCACATATATCACAAGCAAAAGGCTTCTCTCCAGTGTGAATTCGCAAGTGAGCATTCATATCAAATGCTTGTGTGAAAGATTTTTTACAAAACTTGCACACATGGGGTTTAACTCCGGTGTGAGTACGACGATGACGAGATAATATGCCAGATCTTGAAAACTTCAAATTACAAACTTCACATTTATAGGGTTTTTCGCCAGAGTGAATTCTTTTGTGTTTGGTTAAAGATGAGGAAGTGCTAAATCCAGCACCACAAGTGTTGCAAACAAACGGCTTCACTCCTAGAATTTGATCAACAATAATTTTTTATCTAATAAATGTATTAATCCAATTTAACCTGTATGCTTCCTGGAATGAGCTCTTAATTCGCCTTTACTTGCAAAAGCATTATTACATATACTACATATATAAGGTTTGACGCCACTATGTCGTACTTGATGTTGCCTTAAGTTTCCTGTAATATTTATGATAGATTAATCGCTATTTAAATATATAGAAATTATTTGTACCTAGCTGATTAAATCCTTTCCCACAAGTAGGACATAAAAACGGTTTCTCCCCATTATGTGTCCTAATATGATCATTTAAATTTGAAATTTGATTGAATGCTAAAATAATTTTTCAAATTCGTAATTTATATACCATATAGGAAATATATTACAGGGTCAGGCAATAGTGCGTCGGGCATGTGTAGCTCCTAGAATAAAAACTTGGGAATTTTGTTTAAGTGCTAAAAAACCTAAAGTATGTACTAAGAAGTATTTCAGGAAAATATTTTACCTTCTACAGGGTGGCCAAAAAAGTGTCAGTAGGTCGGGACGATTTTTTTAAATGAAACACCCTGTATATTATTGCATTTTTGGATTCCTTTCAGGTCACTTTACATAATCCTAAGATATGAGTAAATATATTTCGATAGTTTCAGAGATATTAATAAATAAATAAAAATTATATATTTTCCAGCATTTCTTAAAAAAATATTACAAATACAAGAACTCGCCTGAAATCAAAAGTATATTAGGTATATTTACTTTAGATGGTCTAGACTTACTTTGCTATAAATATCGTAATGTTAATATAGGGTATTCAAAATTTTACGCCAAACTTTCTAAAATATTACCTAAATAATTTTTCATCGCTTTTTTTATATGAAACATCATTTTATCATAGTACATCATTTTTCATTATAGTACATCATTTTTTTATTAGATAGAGAATTAAAAAATGAACATTTTTTGTATTTAGAGCTCGAACACACTGACGACCAGGTCGCACCGGCCAGACCGCTGCTACCTCTAAAACCATTAAATCAAATGATACAGCGCACACTAACGTCCTGGCCGTCCGTTGCGTTGGTCGTTGCGACCAGTAGACTGCACTAAAATACTATTATTTTCTGCCGCTTGTTGCCGGTTTTCTTCCAAATTAATAATTTTTCACATGAAATCTCTCAAATTCAACGCACAACATTTTATTTTCTATGAGATATAGTGTTTTAGTGTAGTTTTTGCACACGTGCAGATAATCCAAAGGAATAGTATACAGACTGGATCAAAGGGAAAACTTACTTAAATCTAGTCCCTTTTTTTATCAAGGGTCGATTCTATTAAAAATTCAAAACCTTTTTATATGACATACTCTATTTATGGTTGTATGATACCTGTTATTTTACCTTCGAGTTTCGATGTTAAAAAATAAAAAAATCATATTTAAACTTTTTCTACAACCATTTGTTTTTTTTATTAAATTAGTTTTTTAGTTGTATTAACTGTATTTTAAATATTATATTTAATTTAACGTTTTTCAAACAGGGTCCATTGGACTATATTTCTACTAGGTACATTATTTAAAAAAAAGAGTAAAAGTAACTTAAATATTCATAAAAATAGAAGTATTTACTGTTGTAGATTCTCAGTAACAATAAAAAAGAGGAATTTAGATTGTAAACATTGAAATAACTGGAAGCTAAACTTTCTATCTGATTATATTTAGAGCCAGTGTCTGACGACCTTTTTTTACGATGACCCTAATATATTTACTTCTAAAGTCGATAAGAGCCATCAGTAGAAGTCCATATCAGTAGAAAAAAGAAACAGAATATCTCCCTTTTTGTCAGTCGCGCGTACACAATGCTTTTTGTTCGGCCTATTTGTTCTGCTTGTTCGTGCGCGCTCGGTTCGTTCGGGCTAAAATGCTCAAGCCTGAAACGCACCTTTAGGAACAATACTGTTTTTGTCCTTTATTGATATGATATAATGCTGAAAATCTCACGAGTTACATGTCTCACTCTACACATATTAAATTACATAGACGTAGGATGTAGAATATTCTGTTATGAAACGACTGATGAAATAACAGGTATCGCGGATTTGAAAAACATAGAAATAACGTTATCGCGTTGTCGGGGTTGGAGATTTTACTTACTCCATACCACACCAGTTATGTATTTATTAACAAAAATTATTTCCAGGTCGTTGCGACCTGGTCGTCAGTGAGTTCAAGCACTTAGAGTATTTCGAAATTTTTAAAGGCATCGCAGATACTCGCGGTATTATTTCATATGGATCTTTCAACAGTAAAATACGAGATAAAAATCATTGGGTGGCTTTAAGATAAATTTACTCAGGAAAATGCTACATGAGATATAAAACCGCGAATATCTGTGAAACCGTTATAAATTTTGAAATACTCTAAATAGAAAAAAAATCATTTTTTAATTCTCCATCTATTACAAAAATATTATACAGGGTTTTTAGTTACGAAGAAAAATTATTTTATATTTTAAAAAGTTTGGCGAAGTTTTTTGAACATCCTGTATGATTTAAAATCCCGATATATGTAAATAATACCTAATATAAGTTTTGATTTCAGGACAGATGTTGTGTTCTTAATAATTTTTTTTAACAAAGGCTGAAAAATATGTATTTTTTATTTATTTATTAATATCTCTGCATGTGTATATTTAAAGTATGGGAAAATATTTTCTCAAATGCAATAATATACAGGGTGTTAGGTTAGGTTAACCATTTATAAAAAATCATCCGGATTCACTCACACTTTTTGAGCCACCCTGTAGAAGTTAAAATAATTTCCTAAAATACATCCTAGTACGTACTTTAGGTTTGCACTTAAATTCCCAAGTTTTTTATTCTAAGAGCTATAGATGCCCGACGCACTATTGCATAACCTTATATCTCAATTTTTACTTAAAGTATAGTCTTTGAATAAGAAGACTAAGGAAGAAGCATATCAAAAATCTTAGGTACACCGCGATGGGCCTCAAATATGGCCGACTTAAATTCCGGTTTATCAGTGCCGTTCTAATTTTATTTAAAAAATGTAAAACTATGATGTAGGGTAGACGTGGGGTAGACTCAATAATTTGTTATTTTATTTTACGTTGTGATTAAATGTTGGTAGTTATTAAAATTGTTATAAAAATATATAATTCTAATAAAAATAGATAAGTTATAATAAGTATTTATTATCACAAACATCCGATACGCTACTGAAGCAGGTAAGTCAAATTAACGTATCAAAATTCTTTGACATCTGATCTTTGACAAGTAGTAAATAAAGTTTTTAAAATGCAAGAAAATATATAATTTAGTTAATTTAAGTGAATTTTATAAATGATCGGTTTACTACACGTATGTATATTATATAGTCACTTACTAACGAAAAGTTGTTCCATTATTTCACTCAATTTTTGCCGAGATCTACCGCACGCTACACAACCAACTATTTTAGAGTCTTTTTCGATAAATCGCGATAGTGTCACTGTTAATTTAAGTTCTGCCACTATTTCCATCTAGATTTGCTACCTTTATACAACTATCAGTAGTAGAATAAATAATAAATAACATAAAATAAGCTCCGTAAAGACTCACAAATCCACAAAATTTCAAATCAAATTCAAATGTGTCAAATGAATCGTCAAAGATCCCCACCCTAGAGAGCTTTTTCCGCCCACCATGCATGAATACATGGATAGCATTATGCTCCTTCCTTAGTCTTCTTATTCAAAGAGTATAGTAGGTATATCAATATTTTGAATCAATTTATACCTTTTAAACATATTTCACAAACATGGGGCTTCCTCTTTGATGATTTTTTCTTATTATTACTGTTCTTTTTCTTACTGTTAGATTTAAGTTCTCGTTTACTCGAACTTGTTTTACTTGAAACACTGGATAAATGTTTTGATTGGTTAATGTTTAATACATCATTGGGATATTTTAGAGGCACTGGAGTTTCCGTAGGTCTAAAAATATCATTTAAAATAATAGCGTTTAAACATTTCTAGGATAATATTACGTTTTGGGCCTAGTATGCTCAAATTTAATATGTTTTTTAAAAATCTCAATGCTCTCTATCGGTTTTCCGCAAAACTTACAAATAAAGCTATTGACTTCGTTCTTATTCAAAGTGTGTAAATGTTCCTTTAAATGTTTGTCGAAATTAATTTCAGCAACAAATATGCTTTCACATAAACTACATGAAAATAGTGGTGGACAGTTTTCTGGATTTAATACCACAATTCCAGATCTATAATTATTAGTATTTAATGAGTTGTAATGCCCTTCCAAGTGCTTTTCCAAATCTGCCTCGTTTACAAAATCACACTTACACAAATTACATGAGAAATTGCCAATAAGCAGTGCACTTTTAACGATGGTAATATTTGATTTTTCATTATTAGAAGGTTTGTTTTGTATTTCTAGAGTAGCATCTAATGGATCACATTCAAGTTGTGTAGTCGCTAGCTCTGAATTTTGTATAGGATATAAATATGTTACCAAATCTTCATTTCCCGTTTCACTATTATCATCACTTAAATTCACTGCAGTATCAAAATCATTGTCATTGAAATGTTGTGCACTATAATCTTTAGAATGACATTTAGTTACATTATTTTCTAAATGCTGCAAAATTCTTTGTCGAAGGAACTTGTCACTCTCTTCACAACGCTTCTTAAAGACATATACTTTTAGTGTTTCAGTTACACATGAATAACAAATTTGCTCTGGTAAACCATCCCCTAGAGTAATCTAAAACATTCATTATTTATTCAGAATTTCAGTCTCAAATATCGGGTCAAGTTTCATTTAGACGAAATCTGTTAAAAAAGAAAATAATTTTTTTGTCATTTAGGTAACCTCAGGGAGTATATTACCACAGAATATCTAGCTACGCAACAGAAAAATACTCGAAATGAAAGAGCTAAAATTGCACAAATAAAATACTAGATGGCGCGACAATATCATAATCAGAATATAATTGGAAATTTTCAACTTTCGGTTTTGGATCGACGTAGATCGACGGCACGTTTTTCTGGTGTATAATAATTTCTTTCTATTCTTCGTTTCTTGGCAGATACACTTATATTAATTATTCGTTTGGCTTTTTAAAATTAGAATAAATTAATAAAAAAATAAAAAATAAATTAGAAAACATATGCTCTCAAAATACATTTTTAATATACACTACTTTATTATGTTAACTAAGAAAATAACTTTAATTACCTTTAAAATTAATAATATACAGGGCGATTGATAGTGATATTTATTAATGCTGAAACGTTAGTAATGAAATATACGTTTAATAATAATGGAAATGATTTATTAAAATGCAGTACAAAAAATGTTAATTGACTAAAAAAATACTATAATAACAATTTTTTTCTGTTTTCCATGTTATTTATGTATACCTAGGTAGATTTTAAAAGCGGCGTCTAGTTGGCTGGGAAAAGACGATCGATGACATTTCCCATATAAATTTACACATAAAATGACAGCGATTTTCATTTCATAGCCGTTTTTTCCCGATCATACGGTATGAACACAATCGAACGTCAGGAAGTGGTGTCATAATAGTAGAACAATACTTATTATATTGTCGCCGAATTACAATCAAAATTCAGGATTCAGTTAGAATCAAACGTCAGGAAGTGATTTTAATTCAGCTCGTAAGATTTAACTCCAACTAACATGGCAAGTTAAATACTTAAACGTTTCAAAAAAGAGCTCTTAATATGTTTAAATGATGTAGAAAATGTGAAGCTAGGCTTTATCAGGAAATATTACAATATAAATTACACAATGGCAACACTGCATAAAATTCTTTTAAATTTCGTTTGTAGAAAACTGTTTACTTTTAAATTTATCGCCCTCTGTTATGTAGTAGTGAAACTACCGCATCAAAATATCTGATTTGGAGACAGGCTTTAAAAGCCTGTCTCCTTTTGAGACCTACGATTTTTTACATGTAACGAGGCTTCTGTTGCGTAGCTAGATATTCTGTGATATTACTGAAAAAAATTTGCCGCGGAAATGCGTCACCATTTTTTGAATGCGGTTTAAAAGTAACGAAATGACATACATGAAAAATTAACGTTATTTTATATTTAAAGGACGATCCACACTTGCTATATAAAGGACGGTCCACACTTGCTATATAATACTGCTATATAGCAAAGTTATATAACATGTTACATATTTTTTAGTTATATTTAGCAAATTTCGATGCTATATAACTTGCTAGATGTTATCCATTTGTAGTCGGTAAAGATCAAAAGATGTTGTGCAACATTGTTATTGTAACATGAAACAACGCGTCCACACTTGCTAAATTTCTAGTTTAGCCGCTCATATTTTCAGGGACGTGCGCGACAGAATCTTAGTGTGGTGAGCTGATATTGGTTTGTTTATTTACTGGTCAATAATACCGTATGATCGAAATAAAAACTGCGTCCCGTCGGCCTCCCGTCCAGTTGGCTTGGACATGACGATCGATGACATTCCCCATATAAAATGATTTCATAGTATGTATTTGGAAACAGAAAAAGTTGAGAAAAAATGCGTAATCTAATAAGCCAGTTCCAGCGGGAACAAAAGAAATGCAAATCAGGAACTGCATGGTTTAGATGAAGTGGATAATTCAAAATGGTTTGCTTTTGCTTTTACAGTACCTCTGTCCGTTCTGTAGCTACGGGGTATCCGTGAGAGGAAACGATATTCTCTCGATGTTTTTCGTAAAAAATAGACGACGCGTCCCATCAATAAAAATTCGACAAATTTGCAAGTAGCCAATAAAATGAGTGGGCGGAGCGATTTGCGGTGACGCACTCGTCAAATCGACGTATAGAATATATTGCTGTTTATTTAAATGTTTTTTGTCCGCATTCCTTTCATAGACACAGATCTAGCAGATGAGACGTACTGTAAATTATTAATGTTTTTAAAAGACAGAAACACACCACGAGAAACAGCCGAGGCAAGTATTGAAAAGATAAGCTAATTGAGTTCAACTGTATCTAGATCTTGCTGGTAGGCTATGGCGGACTCAAAACCGCTTTTTTTCTCGACTTTCTTTCCCTTAGTTCAAAAATAATTACGCACGCCGCTGCTGCGAGCTGAACCTCTTTCTCGCCAAAACCATTCATGACTACGAAAACAGACTACATTCTAAATGTGGACCACATTTAGTAACATGTTATATAACATTGCTATTTAACAAGCTACATGTAACATGTTAAAAAACCGGGAGCCGTCCACATTATAGTTTTCGTAAACATGAATCGTTTTGGCAAGAAAGAGGTTCAGCTTGCATCAGCGGCGTGCGTAATTTTTTTTGAAGAAAGAGAAAGAAAGTCGAGAAAAAAACGGTCTAATATATGAAACTAAATCTCGCTCCAATTTGCTATGCTGTCTATGCTAGTCATGTTACTACGTTATAGTAGGTATCTACGGTTAGTGTGCCTGATATGCATTTTTATAATCTAAAAATAAATAGCCTACGATCTAGATAAGCCCTAAGATCTAGATATAGTTGAAGTAGCAAATTTCGCTGCTATATAACTTGCCAGATGTCATCCATTTGTAGTCGGTAAAGATCAAAAGATGTTGCTCAACACTGCTATTGTAACATGAAACAATGCGTCCAGACTTGCTAAATTGTTAGTTTAGCCGCTCATATTTTCAGGGACGTGCGCGACAGAATCTTAGTATGGTGAGCTGATATTGGGTTTGTTTATTTACTGGTCAATAATACCGTATAATCGAAAAAAAAAACTGCGTCCAGTCGGCCTCCCGTCCAGTTGGCTTGGACATGACGATCGATGACATTCCCAATATAATTTTTCATATAAAATGACAGCGATCTTCATTTCATACCCATCGCTGAGGCCATTTTTTTCGATTGTATGGTTCTTATACATAGAGAAAGATAGTAAAAAGCTTGAACTTATAGTAAAGTAAAACCTTTTATTACTTTCTCTGTGTTCGTATATTGTTAATGGAGTAGAGCCAAGAGCAGACTTGTCAAATGATTAAGTTGTATAGAGATCATACAGTGTTATGGCATATCAGTAGTCCCTTATTTAAAGTGAAATAAAAAAAAGCATGATGCATGGTTAAAAATTGCAAAAAGTATGTATTTGGAAAGAGAAAAAGTTGAGAAAAAAATGCGTTATCTAATAGGGCAGTTCCAGAGGGAACAAAAGAAATGCAAATCAGGTACTGGTTTAGACGAAGTGGATAATTCAAAATGGTTTGCTCTTAAGTTATTAATGTTTTTAAAAGACAGAAACACACCACGAGAAACAGCCGAGGCAGGTATTGAAAAGGAAAGCTAATTGAGTTCAACTATATATAGATCTATCTTGTAGGCTATGGCGGACTCAAAACTGCTTTTTTTCTCGACTTTCTTTTTCTTTCTTCAAAAATAATTACGCACGCCGCTGCTGCTAGCAGAAGCTCTTTCTCGCCAAAACGATTCATGATTACGAAAATTATAATGTGGACGGCACCCGGTTTTTTAGCATGTGATATGTAGCTTGTTAAATAGCAATGTTATATAACATGTTGCTAAATGTGGACCCTCCTTTAGACATCTTTGTAACTACTAATACGAAAATGAAAATGCGCTGTTGCCATTTTTTTTGAATATGGTTTAGAAGTAACGAAATGAGATATATAAAAAATTATTATTTTATATTGTTGACTTATTTTTAAGTACCAATACAAAACTGAAAATCCGCGGAAATGCGTTGTTTTACCATTATGCAGTGATCTTCTTCCCGACCTTTGACAGAGATCAATGAATAATATCTATTCTTATCAAATTAATATCGCTATGGTCAATAAATGCGAAGATTTAAAAAAAAATTGTCAATAAAGCATAAAAACGACAACTAAACCAAACGAAACCCTAAAAAAACAACCAAACCAAAACAACTAAAAAACCAAACCGAAAGCCGAGAGTATGTAAAAAGTTGAGAATACTATGGTAAACTTTTTATTCAAAGATGGTAAACTTCGAAATATTGAAGATTTTCCATTACACCGCCCTTATGATAAATTTCCGCGGAAAAAGTTATATACAAAAGTTATAGCAAATTATTAATCAAACAAAAATATGTAGTTTTTATCTTCCTATCACATTTCGGCGCTTCTAAACCCGGAAAAATCAATGAAAATTATTGTGATAAAAATATATTTTCTAATAAAAATTAGTTCACATCGTTATATTAAATGTTTTTACGTCATTCTATAATGAAAAACTATTAAAAACACTGTAAAGTTTTAAATTTTAGTTAATAATAGAAAAATTAAAAATTCGAGTTTTCTCAAAACAAAGAATTTCCGCGGCAAAGATCAAATTATGTAATGCTAGTTTTCTTGTATAGAATCATCCTGTAAACCGATATTCTATGTAACTGATTTCGGCTAAACGAAACTTGAGCCCAAATGTAATTCAGCCTTACCTGTATGTTACTGAAAGAACAGATCATTTCAGAAATATGTTTTTTATCACACAAAAGGTCAGTATTTATTGAAGTGAAAATTGTTTGAAACTCTCCAGTAACTTTTAGACAGACTCTACATATTGGCTGCTTACCATCCCATTCCATTTTTATTTTGGAACTCAAAATCACATCAGATCCAAAGGGTATGTTGAATAATTTACCATTTATAAGCTGACATAGCCGTGTCCATACATTTGTCTATTGAAACTAGAATTAAAATACAAGCTTTCTATAAACAAAATTCTTGTTTGATGATATTATATACCGGGTGGTGCATTGGTGGTTGCAAACATAGGAAATCCTTTGCAAATTTTGAACTGTCCAAATATTGGCCTCCTTGTCGATTTTACAGCAAAGTCATAAATAGATTTATTAAAGGTTTATCTATCTTCCTTCGCACGCTGAATACACATATCAAATTTAAAAATTTTGGACAAGCCATTTTTAATTAATTTAAGAAAAACTACATTTTTTTTAAATAACAACTGATGAAGTAACAATGTGAATCCAGCAAATATCAACATACTTTAAGCTGCCTTAAGTTGTAAATCTATGATTGAATGCAATTTGCTGTGCTGTCTATGCTAGTCACGCTACTATGCTATAGTAGGTATCTACAGTTATGTGCCTGATATGCATTTTTATAATTAATTATTAATTTTTACATACCGGACGAATGTGATGCAGTGTTAAGTCAGTTTAATATAGATATTTTCCATACAAATGTAAAATAAATAAATAAGATCCTAAATCATACCTCCTTCATCACAGTGAACTGAGATATCTGCACATTTTTGTTTTTTTACTTTGTATATTTTAGTTTCAATTCAACCAATTTTTTTTTACTTATTGCATTCATTGTACAGTAGTTTTGGTTTTGTTAAGTTAATTAATTTAGATTTAAGTCCCTTAATAAATAATTTAAAAGTTGTTCAAATTAGACAAAAGCTTAAGATTTAGGAAATATAATTTGACAATGACAAAATCTTTGGAAAAAATTATAAGTTGACAACTTAAGGTACGATGGCATTTGCCTGGTTTTGCATAGTTACTTGTTCAGTTTTAATTAAAAAATAGACGCAGTAATTAGTTAAAAAAGGCTTATTCAAAATAGTTAAAAGTTGGCACGAGTATTCAAGCATACCCAGACCTTCAAAAAATCTATTACGCTATAAAATCAATAGGTGAGCCAATATTTGGATAGTTCAAAATTTGCATGGGATTTCCTGTTTCTAAAGCCGATGCACCACCCACTATATCTATTAGGATGATTATATTACAACAAAAGTATATAATAAAGTATATTTATTGTCACAGCCACCATACAGCTACACAATCTTGATTATGGAAAAAAGTTATTTACATCCATTTCATATTGATCCATATACCTATATTGATAAAACTATAACTGTACTTATAATTATACTAATTATACTTACCAAAGACCTTTTTTTTAAAGACTTGTAGCTAGGAGCAGATAGAAAAGTTTGTAGCCTATTCTAGATTCTAGATGGGCATAATATCATTTTTAAACAATGATAATATATTATAATATAATACGAGTATAGGAATATACATAGAATTGAATTTCTTTTAATGGACACCAGAGAATAGGTAGATAGACACAATATTCTTAATTTTTTATCTATTTTTTAAATTTAAAATAATAATATAATCAAAATCTATACCAGAGGCAAAACCAGAGGTCTATACCATTATACCAAAGCGAATCATATACAATCCCAAATAAAATCATATATAAGTTATAGTCCATACGCCAATCCGTCGTTCCCATGGATCTGGTATGGATGCACCCACAGAAAGAATATCTGCTTATATTCTGTGGTCTACTTGGTCGTTGTCTTCTGTATGACAGCATGAGACATGAGATGTAAAATATATCTTCTGTGATATCTTCCTTTGATTTGATTGCTTTTTCCTTGGCGCCATGAATTTTTAGTCACGTTTTATATATTTCTTCTTCCATAATTTCTTCTTAAAAATGAGTGCTGAAAAAGACGAAGACTTTTTAAATCATGAAGAGGAGGAAGACGTCGAAGAGTTGTTCACTTGTAAATATTGCGAATTTCAAACTAAAAATATTGATGAATTAGATGAGCATATTATTATTCACGATGAGGCTGTACTTGAAGAAAATATCGAAGACGAGAGTGGACAAGAAGATAATGTCCAAGTTCAAGCCCAAACCACAAACGCCAAATTAGAAAATTCAAAGGCAAACATAAAAAAGGAAGTTGAATTTTCTGTGAAGGTGATTATACAACTTAATTTTAAATTAGTTATTCAGATATTTATTATTCTAGCCTCTGAGAGTAAGACCTAATACATTTCTTGGTATTAGTAAAAGTCCAGTAAGCAGAACAGTTTTTGTTTGTCCTTATTGTTCTTTACAAACAACTAGAAAAGGTGAAATGAATAAACATTTGGAGACTCATACATTACCTGTAGAAGTACCAATATATAGCTGTTCTGAATGTTCTTATGCTACGAGAAGAAAGTGCGATATGCCTAAGCATTTACTTACACATTGCAAGGATGGAAATGGTAACACTAAATTTAAAAATATTAATAGAAATATGAGTAAAGTCCAATACTGTCATAATTCTGTTATTATCACAGACTTTGGTAATTATTGGGAAAACTGTAAATCGTCCGATTTTTACCAAAATTGGTATACACCCTATTTTGAGGTCCTAGATTAAGAATCTGAACTTTTTTCCTGGCGGTCTCTTTCCGTTTTTCAGAAAAACGGAAAATAATTTCAACATTTAATTTTTCTTTATTTCGGCCCTATAAAGTAATAATTTTACTATATTTTCATTATATTATAGTTTATCTAAAAGCCACATTTTGGTTTCAACTATGCGGAGGGGGTTAATCTTTGTTGTATTAAAAAAAGATTAACCCCCTCTGCAAAGGAGTTATATAAAGACTACTTATAACCACGAAGTTGCACGAAAGAGTTTTGATTGCATTGGTTTCAACTTCTTTGCTGCGGAGGGTTTAATCTTTTTTGATATAATATAACAAAAAAAAGATTAACCCCACCGCATAGAAGATGTAACCAATGCAATCAAACTCTGTCTAACTTTAATAATAGTTAGATCACGTTAGTAAAATAGCAGTTATGGGAAGGAGCCGTTCCTCCGGCAACCGCCTTTTGTAATCCCAGAATGAGCGAAAAAAACGCACTAAATTTAGGTTTAGCGTTGGCAACGTTGCTTTAAATGTCAGAAACACATAACCCAACATTTTCAGATTGTTTACAAATTTATTTTAGCAAATATTTCTCTATTATGCATAGAATTGGTTAAAAAAATAACAGAAAATAGCAAAAACCTCATTGTTTATCGAATACCTAACAAAATATGTGCTAGAAAACCTTAAAAATATGAGAAATTAAGAAAAATTCGATGGCGAAATAATTTTTCGTTTTTCTGAAAAACGGTAAGAGACCGCCAGAGAAAAAAAAATCAGATTTGTAATCTACGACCTCAAAATAGGGTGGATACCAATTTTGGTGAAAATCGGACGATTTCCAGTTTTTCCAATAATTACCCAGACTTTTGCTGCAGAAGTTATTATTACATTTACATTTAAACATAGTTGATTAATTTTTGATCAGGGCATGCCGATAGCATCTTGTGCCGCGGTATTTGCATATTTGTTTTCAGTGAAACAGTGGAACTAAGTAGGTAATGCCTAACTATAGTCTAGTTACAAAAGCAGCTGTGGCTCCATTGCTAAGATGGTCGCTTTTGGATCGAGATGTACTGAGTTCGGATCCTACAAATATAGAATTTTTTTCATTTTTTTTACATTGGTGTGGAGGTTGTCGAGGTGTAGCGAAAGGTTGGTCTAGGTGACTGCATTGGTTAATCTCTGGGGTTATTTTTTTTTGTTTAGATTGCATTTGAAATGCAACCGAGTATCATTTGGGTTTTTGCGTATGCGCATTTTTCAAATACCGCGGCGCAAGATGCTGTCTGCACGCCTTAAGCCCCGTTCTCAGAACTTTGTATTGTCGCCAGCGACACGTCAAATTAACCAATGAGATTTGTTACAAAAGTCAAACAGCTTTCAATTTTGAATTTTGTGCAAATTTTATTGGTTCTTTTGACGTGTCGCTCGACAATACGAAGTTCTGAGAACGGGGCTTTAGCGATTTTTGAAGTCTGACAATCTGTAAACTTATAAACTCAATCTTAACCTAATTTTTTATTTCTTTGTCCGCGTAAATAAAGTGGGCCCCATCCAGATTAGCCTTAGCGGCAAAAAGGGAACATCATAGTTCAGGAGGCAATGATTTTTTTTTGTACTTATTTTCCCAGTGGGTTTATATAAATAGTATGTTTGAATAGTGACATTATATGATAAATTGTAAGTCTGAAATAAGAAAAAGAAAAAAGTCCACTTATTATCCCAGTCATAAATATTTGGCATTTATTAAAGTGAATCAGTTTACGTGCATTGGAATGAAACACCTATAAAAAGTCTAAGCTTAAACAGAGATGGACAACTTCCCCGTTTCCACTTCCAAAACGACTGTCGAGTTAGACAAACTCCAATAAGATAACAAATTTTGGAAATGACGCCGCCTCCCATCCACCTGCCCTTTATCGCCGTTAATATTATCTCTCTTTTTGCGCCTCCGCGTCGCGCCAGCGCGTCAGTCCATCACAGTGTTGCCGGATTTACCGATTTCCGTCAGTAAGCTAACGATCTACCAATTTAAATAAAAATCCAACGATTTGTTCAACTGCGTCTTTAGTCTTTACAATTGAAGCACTTTTAAAAATCTGACACATTTGGACTAAAAATTAAGCGACCATCGCGTCGTAAACCGTATAATCTGACATTCGCAAATATTATAGTTTATTAACTTTTGTTTAGAAATTATAGGTCATCGTTCTATCTGGTCGCAGTATTACGGAGACATTCTCAAAAATCTTTATTATCCCTTATTATGTGTTGTATTGCCGGCATTTCCGAAGATGGTATCTCTAGAAAATATTTTGTCTCATTCATCTACTAAAGTTGAACCCGCATTTGTCTCCAAAAAAAAAATAAACAAAGAACAAGTTAATAACGAGTTAAAGAACAAATAAGTTAAGAAACAAACTAAACACAGATAAATATTTTTGTGCTTCTTCTGTCTAAAAAATATTTTAATAAAAAGAAAAGCTTGTCCATTGACATGAAATTAATTCTACATATGAGCGAACAAATTTGTACAAAGGTAAAAAGTGACTGGTACCCCTACTTATTAGTTTTAAATGTTTTTATTAATATATTAATATTATTTAAGTTAATAAGATTTTTTGATATTAAATAATATTATACCTGGTTATTTCTAATTCTTGTTATATTTCTTTTGTTTATATTTTATTTGCGTGTTCAATTCTATAAACACATAGAAATGCTAATTTTGTACTTAAATATTTTATTTTATTTTGTTTGTGCAGTTTATTATACTTTTGATTTTGTTTGATTATTTGATGAAATATCGATATTTGTTAGTAAAAGAAAGTCGTGAAAAATTATCTAATTATTTTATTTAATAAAGCTTTTAAAAGATCATCAAATAGGTAAGAAATAAATTTACTATCTAACAAATCTAGCAACCTTGAGGCCACTCTACCAAATTTTTTTCCCGATTTTTTTCTTTCGTCGAAGTTCCTCCGCCGACGCACGGCAGCCGCTTTTAGCCCCGCCCCCTCTCCCAGATGCGATCTTCTCACTCATCGTGTCACTTCTAGAAGGGAAAACAGAGTTATCTGTCTTTGTTACACTGCGGGTTGGACTGCAACCGTGTCATCTTTTTTTATCGTATTGAAAATTTATTGCTAATAATAATTTGCCAAACCCGTATGTAAAAGTGAAAAATCTACTGAGAGGCCCTTTAGGAATAGACCCCAGTTAGAGGGTGGATGGGAGATATGACATTATATGGCTGATGAATGCGGTTGGGAGTTTCCGTAAATAAAGTAATTCCTTTGCATATTAGCACTGGCAGTAAAGAGACTTCAAAATAGCTTATTTTTTACTTATACTTAAAAATACACCAATTTTCTTTTCATAATAAATTTTTGTTTAATTTTTTTAGTTACGATGTATCCATGTCCTCACTGTTCTTATTCGACTAAAAGGAAAGGAGATTTGCCTAAACATTTACTTGGTCACCAGAGTTATGGAGATAATCAATTTACCTGTCATCTATGTCCATACGTAACCAGACGGAAAGGCGATTTAAAAAAACATGTAATGTCTCATGAGGCAGAACCTTACATTAAAGATGGATCAATTTATAATTGCACTGAATGTGGTTATACTTCAAAGAGGTTAGTACAGTTTACTGATAGATTTTTAAAATGTTTAAGATTTTTTTTGTTGTTTTTAATTTTATATTGACAAAGTAAATATACACAGACAATAGTAACGTGAACACAACTGAAAATAAAAGCAAGGTTTTAGTGTAAAAATTACGAAAAAATGTTAGTGTCTTCTTCAAAAGCCAATATCTTCAAAAATGATAAAGCTATTGAGATGAATCATAAAATAAACTAGCGAAAAGAGATGCACCTAGATGATAAAATTATTTTCAAATTCATTGCTTTTTTAACATATCCCACAGGGTGTTGTTTTTAACATATCCCACACAACCAAACCAAACTTTCACCAAAACAACATGTTATGTTCCCTCATCTCATATAATTGACAGATGGGAATTTTCATTTTTAATTTAGAAAGAGATATGAAAAAGTCAAATAATTTAGCTACAAATTGCTGAAAAGATCATCAAAATCGGTCGACTAAAACGCAATATATTAAACTTTAAAATCCAGCAAAAATTTAAGGTGCCCGTTTTTCGTGCCTGTGAGTAACATAATAAATAACGTAAGCTAAAAAATCAACATCTTCAACAACAAATCAATATACCGAGGTCAACATAAGTCAGGCAACCATTCATCAGGTTATTCATTCTGAAAACGCGTCTATTCACGTCAAGAAACTCTTATATAATTTTATTATATACCTAAAAACTGCAAGAAATTTATTTTCCATTATATATTTTGGCCTTTATTTACTATCGATAGTTGTGCCTCGGTGGTACGAAAGTACTACCATTGCACACAGGCCGCTATCTCGCGATGCGGGACTTAATATCTTACCGCTAGTTTACGACAAGTCGTGTTTATATACTCTGCGCTGTGCTCGACATATTGTGGAAACGACCCAAGCTCACCTGATGATGGGGTAGGGCCCCGAAACCGGTAGTGAGAGCAGGTTGATCCACATTATGTCGAGTTTTTGAGTTATGAACTTAAAAAAAACATTCAAAAGGTCTTTTCAAGCACTTTAAAAACGGTCATAATCATTTTCTTCGAAAAATGTGTTTTTCGCCATTATTTTACGGTAAAAGGTTGCAATTTAGTTTTCGAAAAATAAGAAATCACACAGAGTGATAACTCGGCTATTATTACACCTACGGTAATCAGCAAAAAATGAATCGTTTAGTTATTCCAAATGCTTCATTTTTGCTTTATGTGAGTTTTGCGATAAAACGCAAGGTTTTCGTGTGATTTATAAAAAATGGCAGAAAAATATGCAGTTTTTAGATGAAAAATCAATCATGAACAAAAATCAAATCAATGAAAAATTTCAATCCTAAATAACTAGGAAAATATTAATTTTCTGAAAAAATGTTATAGAATTCATCCCTTTATTGATTTTTTCTATTAAAATGGTTGATTTATTTTTCACCCCCGAGAAGGGGTGGCAGTCGCCCCCAGGGTGAAAGCACACATCGCTACTATGTAACTTTTGCTTCTTACATATATCTGTATTCACTGTTAAAATTTCACGTCAATCGGTGCAGGTGTTCAGAATTCGGACCCCAAAACCCTCGCTTACTGGTCTAATAACATGTTTTTCTTTCAGATTAAACGATCTCCACAAACACGTTGTTCTACATCGCGATAAATTTGAAACTGACTTTTTTAAATGCACTAAATGCGATTACTCCACTTCTGTTAGTAACCATTTTGCCAAGCACGTGTTGACCAGCTGTCAGTCTCAGGAAAGAAGTAATACAGTCTCGAACAGGAGTCAGAGTTATATTGTATTAGAGGGGGCAGACATGGGTATCTATAAGCTCAATAAGAAAGGAGTGGTTAAGAGGAAAAGAGAAAAGGCAGCAGCTGTCGCAGATTCAGACGAAGAGGAGCAGGAGGATTTTTTGGTTGATAGAAACTATAAGAAACGTAGTAAGGTGGTTGTTTTGGGCGGATATGAAGAACCTGAACAATCGTCTTAGTGAAATGTCACTTTAAAAAAATTGCACTTTCTTTAGTTACCATGGATGTAAAATGTAGTGTATTAAAATTAATTATTATCGAGTATCATTATCATGGTGTATATATTATAGCATACAAAAGTAAAGCTTAAAAATTAAATATTTCTCAAAGAGAAACAGATTTTAAGTAGTTTCATTTTCTTATTTCTAAGAAATTAATTATTAATAAATTATAACGAACTAAGAAATATTAGCTGAAAAACGTAAAATATGGGGTCAAATAAAGATTAATCAAATTTAGTAACGGAATTATAATTCTTTTTAATTTAGAATAATTTATTGCATTTTGTTTCTTTTTTAATATTGCCTCAAAGCAAAAATTAAATCTTGTCAAAAAATAATCCCTGGTATCGTATAAAATAAAAGATTATTTCATAATGAATTGCGTTTCGGTTTATTCTAAGCCATATATCTTCATATTTGCCATATTTCAAACCGAAACGTAAATCATTATAGAGGGTGGTCCGAACTGTATTCCGGAAACTTCGGCAGCATATTCTGCAGGTAAAAATAAGTAAAAATGTTCTTATAAATGTATGTCCTAAAATGCTTTGTTTCAGAGATACAGGGTGTAGAAGTTTCAATTTTATTTCGATTTTTTCCAAATAATTTCTCAAGTAACATCAATATTTGGATGAAAATTGGTGTCTGCATTGAGTTTTTTGACATTGAAAAATTTGATTTTGATGTCAATATGACTCCTATTTGTAAGGGGCGCCACCTACATGTGTACCGAGTGAAAAAATATACATTTCTACGTAAAAAATATGTCTTGGTAAAAATCGCTACGAGCAACCGTTATTAAGATATTTAGAATGGAAACAGTTAATACATGTCATTATTGACAAAAAAAATATGGTGAGTAGATAATTATTTGACTGAAATTATAAATTTGGGAACTTTGTTTTTTAAATTAATCATAAATTTTTCTTCGAACAACGCCCTACTTACGCTCTCCTTTACACGTTAACATTTTTTTGGCAATGTTATTAACATTTTAAATTGTCACAACACAACACGACGCCGACGCCTAGTTCGAATTCTTTTTCACTTATTTTTTACTACCTGAAACAGTGTTATATCACACAAACCAACAAACCTCCTACCTAAGTGTTTTATAGTCTCAATAATTGTACTAGCAAAAAACTGAAATACTTAAATATTGTGACAAAGCCACGATTTCAATATTATTTTAATGCGATCAACATGAACTGTAACCGGGACGGCGTGAAACACATAGCGAAAATTTCTGATTTCTGCCGTATACAGCGCTGCGGTCAGAATTTTTTGAAATCAACTGAAATGCACCAAGTCTATTGACACACACTGCTCATTCAGGCCGGTTCGAGGTCGGATGAGATCGGATATCTCACGAATAAGAGTCGATTTAGACACTCGCCCAAGTAGGCCCCGTCCTGACTAGCATTAGCAGCAAAATGGAAACGTTTAACTTGAAATACTTACTTTTTTTATTCAATAATTCAGATTAATCGAGTCAGTTAATATCGAGTGTGTTGCAATAATCTTTCGTGAATCCGACTTTACAGGGTGTTTCATAAAACATGTGCCATCTCTCGTGGCGATATTCTTCATGTAAAAATAAGATTTATTTTTTATATCAACATAGGTCCGATTCTGCTTTGTTTCGTAGCTACAGAGTGTTAAATCTTAATAATCTTTCGATTTATTATAATTTTCTTCTTAAAGTACTATTAGTGATTCGAATGAACTTTTGAGGGTAAAAGTTACTATAAATGCTACATATTTTAATGCTAAAAAAGTGTCGATAAATACATCAGGGACGTGCATATGGGTCATCACTGGAATCTTTTTCAAACAAAAACATGTGCGCCACTGACTTTTTTTCTTTTGATATCAAAATTGTGTAGGCCGTTTATTGCCATTTAAAAGTTATCTCTTGATATTTTGTCGAATTCGGCCTCCTTGATGAGATAAACGCAATTTTATTAATCACAATTAATAAAATTAGATTTTACCTAATTTATCATTAAATATTCCTAATACTAGTTATTATTACTATTACTGCAACCTACAGCAATTTCAAATACAAAAATAAATGTATTTAAGATAATTACAAAAAAACTAATTTTAAAAATTTTTAACATCCTGTAACTCTACAACTATGCATTTCCATACCCATGTTTATGGGAACTGTTTTCATTTTTTTGGTGAGGAATCAATTAGTACTTATTTAAAACTTTCGCGAGTTAATGATATTAAATTTTTTAAAGGTTGCTATTGACTTGGATCAAGGCAAATTAATAAAATTGCGTTTATCTCATCTAGGAGGCCGAAATCGGCAGAATATCAAGACACAACTTCAAAACAAAAAAACAAAATCGGCATTAAACTGCTTACATTATCTCGCTAACAAGTGAAAAAAAGTCAGTGGCGTACATGCTATTTTTACAAAAATATTCCAGTGATAACCCATATGCACGTCCCTGGTGAATATGTCTACACTTTTTTAGCTTTAAAATATGTCGCCTTTACTTTTAACCTCAAAATTTCATTAGAAACGCTAAAAGTACTCGCAAGAAAATTATAATAAATCGAAAAAATATTAAGACTTTAACGCCCTGTAGATACGAAACAAAGCAGAATCGGACCTATGTTGATATGAAAAATAAATCTTATTTTTACGTGAGGAATCAACCCCATAAGAGATGGCACATGTTTTTTGAAACACCTTGTATGTATTAAAATAAGAGGTTAAAGCCGGGACCCCATTAGCCAACACCTGACGTGATGCCACGCTATCCCACATGTTGCGACGTGGGAATGGGTATACACATTAGATAACACGTGTTAACACGCCTGAAATTTTTATTGGAGTTAAAAAAGTTATCAGTAGGGTTACGAAAATACTAGAAGTATCGATACCCATACCGATATTAGATTATAATCATAATACCAGTACACCAATATATTCAGAATCGAATATCGATATTATTAAATCAATCTTTTGGGGATCAATCTTTTGTTGCCGATTTTTTCTGGATCTATCTTGTTATATCCGATGTTGAATCGATTCAAAATATCGATTTATTTTATTTTTGGGGCATCTCTACTTCAACTACAAAAGTAGATAGCTGCGGGACTGCCTCTCTAGTCCAGGGGACTAGAGGCAAGCGAGGGGAACAACACGCCGTGACACACGTCGGTGAGTTCTGGGACCGACGAATCAACTATCACACGTGTCATAGCGGGTTATACCCGTCGGATGGCGTCGCGTGTTGCCTAGTGTGTACGCAATACATGTAATTAAATGGAAAAACATATGCACAGATCTTCATGACATGGGGTAGCATGGCATCACGTGGCGTAGCGTGTTGGCTAATGGGATCCGGGTTTTATGGTTGCAAACATATCAGAAACAAATTTGGAGGTTGAAAAATAAAGATAAAACTCTTAAGAAATAAGTATATTTCTATATAAACATTTAAAAATTAGCTTAATTCTAGTTGATTAGTTAATTCTAGTTGCCATCTAAAATAAAATAAATAGGCATAGTAAAAATACCACAATAAAATTTTATGAGAACATTGATTTCTAATATATAAAAATGTATCAAATTTACAGATTAGTTGTATAAAAATATACACATAAAACCACCAAAATAAGTAGAAAAGATAAGAACTTTTATATAATATACTCGTATAAAAATACAATTGTTATAAATAAAATTTTATGTCGATTTTATAAAACGATGTAAAGCTGTGCTATGTTTTGAGTACTCAACAATTGGCTTCTGGAGGTGGTAACGGTGCATTTTCTTCATATATCATCATCAGTGAACTATAAGAACGTCTTTTTTTTGTTCCCTAGAAAAAAATCTTTTATTAATTACATATTTTCATAGGTTTGTAAAAATTATATATTAATAAATAATGATCTGTACACTTAAATTTTAGTTATATAACATTAGACAAAGTATAATGCTACATAATAGTTAAGGACGCTAGAAATCTCGGCATATATTTTGACTCTAATTTAAAATTTGATATACATGTAAAAAATAAATTGAAAATTGCATATATGCGACTAAAAGGTTTGGTTTATTTTAAGAAACATCTTCCTCAGAATACAAAATATTATCTGTGCAATTCGCTAATTTTGTCCTTGTTTGATTACGGAGATCTGGTATACGGCTCTTCATTGACTCAAATGGTTGCCAGATCCATTCAAAAACTTCAAAATTCCTGCATGAGATTTTCGTATATCTCATTTCGTACACATGTTACGCCATATTTAAATCAATTTAATATTCTGTCTATCGTAAATAGGCGAAAACTTCATATGTTACCATTTATCTACCGTATCTTACAAACTGGCCAACCGCCTTATTTAAAATCATTGTTTATACCTTTTGACCACACTCATGTAACAAGAAACTTACATCGTTTCAGAATACCTCAACATAGAACGGATGGCTTTCAGAAATCGTTTTCTTTTCTTGCGCCGCAATTATGGAATTCTCTTCCAATCAGTGTTAAATGCTATAAATCACATTATTTTAATAAATATGTTAAGAATAATTTGCTGGTTTTACAATCGAATATAATAGAGAACGTATTTCTAAATTTTTCTTTTATCTTTTGTTATTTTGGCAAACTGTGGTGAACGGGCCTTTAATTTGATACGGTTTTGACTGGCTCACTGCTCAGCTTTACAATTTTGGAAAATATTTGTGTATGTGTTGAAATTGTATTTATATACTTTTTAACTTGCTAAATTGTCTTGCAGACGCTTTGTTCTGTGCGTTCGGGGTTTCTTTTTGCTTTGCCGGTGGTCCTCTGTTTTTTCTTACGGGTTTGTTTGTTGTTGGTATATTATTGTATTGAAAATGAAATTCTGTTTAGTTATTTTTTACAGGGAGTGTGCCACACTGATGCCTTTGGCAATCAGTGAATCGGTTTTATAATCGCGGTGCACTCCTTATTAGGTTATTAGGCTATTAGTCAGCCAAAGTATGGTTTGTATTTTATATATTTTTTATATTGGGGCCTAATAAAAAGATTTGATTTGATTTGATTTGATAATAATATCCTAAAATGTAATAATATACAGGGCGAGTCTTAAATAAACAAATATTTTCAGGGCTGGTAGATCTCTACCACTCTGACTAGTTTAAAAAAACGTTCTTGCCTTTTTGTGTAATGTTTTTACAGTTTTGAAAAAGAAATAATATTTAAAAAGCTGTTTTTTTTATAAATTACCGATAATTTTACATCACTAGGCTAACTGTGCTAATAACTTGCCGATGTTTAGGTGAGAATCGGTCTTAAATGGACGATTTAAGTATGAATATCTATACAGGGTGCTACAAATTCGAGGTACGAGCATTGGTATCTCAGTAACCGTATAATAGATACGAACATGGTTAAATTGGGGCAAAGTTGAGCTTTGTGATGTTCACCAAGATGCCATCAAAAAAGTTTTAAAAATTTCAAGGATGAGTTTTTTTGGAAAAAACGGATTTTTATGAAAATCAATTTTATTTTTTCCTGTCATTATTTTTTAGAAAATCAAAAAACTAATTGCACTTTCTCATAGCCACTTTATTATGGCTATCTGCTAGTATTTTTAGATTTTCAATTTAGCTGATAATTTATGTGATACAGAGGCCAACTTAATATTTTTTAAATACGGACCTGCATTTTTTTATTTCAGATTTTGAAAGAACTCGGTCTACTGAGGTACAATGATATGCCACACTTTATACTTTTTTTTTGTTTTGGGTACCTGAACAACAACAAAACTATTCAATAATTATTTAAAATAATTTCAAGCCCGACTTTGGTTTTTTAAATTATTTAATCTAATTATATTCATCGCAACAATATTGATCAGCGCTAATTAACATTGAATAAGGAAAATTGAGCCAATTGGAAGATTCAAATAAATAATATCCAGGTCAGCAATTTCAATAAGATATTATTTTTAAACTTTTACTGTGAATTTGATATCTCAGTGTGTGATCTAATAATATGCATAATATTAATCGTAGTTATTTTTAATAGTAGTAGTTTCTAATGCTCTACATGTTCGAAAGGATTACCCTTTTGCACAAATTTATTTTTCGTTCAATTTTTATTTATAGCTCTTTGAACTTTCTTCTTATACTTCCAAGAATGTATTTTTGTACTCTTTATTGTAAATAGTGAGATGTATTGATTTCACTTTTAAAAATGATGTCAAGTAATGTCCTCCTCGCCCCTTGGCGACAGGTCTAAAGGAACCCTCGCTGGGCATTATACTGCCCTACCATTGCCAATCCATCTTCCGGGGAAATTATTTTTTATATTATTTTTATTATTGCATTTGATTTTCTGTATTCAATGTTTTACGCCACGTCATTGTTAAGTTTGAAAGCTTATTAATATTGTAACGATGAATAGATTAAATATTAAAAAAAACAGGGGCGGACTTGAAATTAGTTTAAATAAATTGTGTGTTTTAAATGTCCAAAACAAAAAAAAATTAAGTGTGGCATATCGTTGTACTCAGGAGATCGAGTTCTTTCAAAACCTGAAATAAAAAGTGCAGGTCCATATTTAAAAAATTAAAGTTGGCCTCTGTATCTCATAAATTATCAGTCAGTTAATTTGGAAATTTAAAAATACTATCAGATAGCCCTAATAAAGTGGCTAGTGGAGAAAGTGCAATTAGTTTTTGATTTTTAAAAGTAACGACAGGAGAAAATAAAATTGATTTTCAAAAAAATCCGTTTTTTCCAAAAAACTCAGCAATCCTTGATATTTTTAAAACTTTGTGAACATTCCGTCATCTTTGTGAACATTCCAAAGCGGAACTTCGCCCCAATTTAACCATGTTCGTATCTATTACGGTTACCGAGATACCAATGCTCGTACCTCGAATTTGTAGCACCCTGTATATATTATCTTTATATTATTATTATAATTTTTCATTAATGTAAGGTTAAGTACTTACTTCAGCGCCATTCGCAGATGTGTCATCGCCACTACTGCTGCTCGACATAAACCCTTCCTCTAGTGTTAGTGCTTTAGATAAACCTTCCAATTCCATTTCTATATAAAGTTGATGCAGTTGATCGTTGACCATCATTGGCTAAAAAAATAAATTCAATTGAACCCCTAATTTTATTTAGAAATGTTAAGAAACGATGAAATAAGCTTAAATATTTTATATAATACTAACCTGATTGACATTTTTAGGACATTTAAATCGATTTTTTAAGTATATCTTCTAGATCTTTGACGGATACTTGGTATCGATAAATTAGTTCTGGAGACATGGATACAGATTCCAACCATGGCGGTTCTTTTTTCCTCATAGGGTATGATTTTTGGTGTTGTCGTAATATGTCCTTTAAGGAAAACTAGTATTTGAATATTTTAATCGTCAATACTGAAGGAACAAAAAGTTTATCAATGTCTTGTTTATGTCCACAGTTAAAAACATCTGATTTTATTCATTTTTTAAAAATGGCGCATCTCATAATATATGACACGGAGGGTCAAAGGAGAACGATCTTGGTGGGATATGTTAAAGACAGTGTTTACACCACTCGACCAACTATTGTCGACAATATGAGGGAAATGATTGTGGCTGCTTTTCGAAGTAGAATCCCACATATCCTCTGAACACTAAAAATCTTTTGATTTTATGTCATCTAGGTAATTTTGTCACACAATACGTGTATATTTAGTTTTAATTCTGTAATAAAGTAAAAATATATTTTAAACGTGTATATTTTATTACCGTTGAATATTACAATCAATATCCTTTTATTTTTGTTAAATTAACAAGAGTATATTGCAGCTACCTAGATTTTATCAAATAATAAATATCTACGGACGTAAAATTCCGAGTGTTCCGAGAAATGACGAAGCGTTCCATTAGAAAAAAAAACAACTTTGATGTGTAACTTATTTTGGGAACACGCTGTAGAACTTCTAGTATATATTTTTTATAAAATGATTTCATTTAACCTACATATACTCCCTAAAGTTCATTTCGATATAAACTATCGTTCCTCTGCCTAAGCCTCTGCGTCGCGTCGTATGGGAGGCGCCACCATCAATAATTTAAAACTTAAATTTCATTCAGATTTTATTTCTTTAATGATAATTTATGAATAAATAATTTAATGGAGTTATTATATAAAACATACACAGGGTGAGCGAAAAAAAAATCGGGATGACGTTTAAAAAATATTAGGCGATTTTCATATAAAAATTTTTAATTTGACGTTTCTCTAAAATGTTATTTATACAGGGTGAACCAAAATCACAATATAACTTGTCTTTTTTTCTTGTAAACTGGTTTATGCAGAAAAATTTGTAGAGGCAAAAAAGTTCCTAAATTGACTTTTAACTAGAAACATTTTTATTTCAAAATTAGACAGGAGTAAAATTTATAGTGAAACATTGAAAAAGGACTAGCTGTTTGAACACTCTATATGATAACAAAATATTTATAGCTGTAAGTATTATTCCACACAAAAACACGACTTGATAAATAACATCAATAATAAATAACTTACTTGATCCATACATCAGATTTCAATTTTTTAACTTGAACCGTTTTTGAAATACTTATTTTGAACTTTTTTCCTTACTTTTTTGAACTATTTTAAAAACTGATCTTGGTTCACATTATACCGGGTGCGTCTCAAAACCCCTATAACTTTTTATTTTTCAGATAAAAAACGAGATTTAGTATGTTAGTATATGACATAAATTGAAATTGATTGACGTATTCAATTGTTTTTGGTCACTTCCTGTTTCACCGGAAATGACTACAACTTTTGAATTTTAAATAGCACCCTCATTTTTTGTTTACTTTATTCGATAGAAAATGACACCCTGAATAGAATGACATATCATATGTCAACTTTTGACATTTTCTCATACGGTTTATTTAAAATTGTAAAATGCAGTTCATAACGACAATTCGACTCGAAATGGCAAGTGTGTGGTACCAAATTATTCGTAAAAAAATGCTTTTTCCAAATAAGCTAATGAGCCACTCTCGTTCCATTTGAAAAAATTAAGATATGATTAAAAATACGATTTGAGCATCTTTAAACCGACCAGGACAATACACGAAAAACATTAGACACTGAAATCTATTTTTCCAAGGCTTCTTGATTAAAAATTAGTGTTTTTAACATAGCCATGGAACTCTAGATTGAAATTTAAAATACGATTTGTTTTAAAGCGAAAATGTCAAAAGTTGACATATGATATGTCATTCTATTCCCAATGTCATTAAATGAACAAAGTAAAAAAATACCGAGGGTGCCATTTAAAAATCAAAAGTTGTAGTAATTTCCGGTGAAACAGGAAGTGACCAGAAACAATTGAATACGTCAATCAATTCTATTTTACGTCATATACTAACATCCAAATCTCGTTTTTATGTGAAAAAAATAAAGTTATAAAGTGAGCCTCTTTTGAGACGCACCCGGTATAAGCAAATAAGTTTTTAGGGAAACGTAAAAAGAAAAAGTTTGTTTCATATACAGAATTTTTCTGTTACTAAAAAGCAATCACGGCCAGAATTTTTAGCATTTATTTAGCATTTATTCTATACACCCTGTATATGCTCCAAAGGCACGGGAAGTTAAAATTACTTTTTGTTGCTATTTTTATATTTTTACAGTTTGGAAATTTTATGCCAAATTTGAAACAGAAATGATAATGAAATATGATTGAAAAAAAGCTTCAAACGGCTGGGGAATGACAATACATGATAATTTTGTCGAGGTCAATCTCTAGACGTCATTTACTAAAAATTGATATAAAACTTAAAATTCACTAATTATAGAAAGGTTAAAAAAGGATAGAACGTTTCCAGACACACAAATCTATTTCCAAAAAAATATTTTTTCTCGAATTTGAAACTACACTATTTTAAAAATCACTTTTCTCAATATAAAAATAAATTACAACATTATTAAGAACAACTGGCAGTAAGCGCCATTAAAAATTAAAGAAGAGTTCGGGCCGTAGTAGTAATGACGTCTAGGGCTTGATCTTGCCAAAATTATTATTTTTTTTCCATCGTATGGTACTAGATTCTAGATAGAGTTTTCTCCTCAATAAAGACAATAAAACGATACGATACTGTATATGGAGTAGAACATGGTAGATAGAGAGTTATACCAGAGTCTATAACTACGTCTGTTTTTACATATACTCACATCGTCAATTTGACTAGTCCTGTTCTGTGATGTGGTATCGTCATTTGATCCAGACAGTGTCAGTTTTCAGAAACGAGGAGTACGAGGAAGAGTAACAACTGCTCTCTTCATCAAGTTGTTATTTTTTCTGTAGCTAATTCTAGTTTAGGTTTAGGAATTTCCTGCATCTGAAAATAAATAAGATAGACATGCTTTATATAGGAAATAAATAAAATATGTAGGAACAATCATTTTAAACTTGGACAGTCAAAATAATCTTTAGTAGTTTTATTTAATTTGACGAGTAAAAAACATTTAATTCTAATTTAAAAGCCAAATTTACAAGGCGATATTTTTAGGTACATTTCCTTCCAATTTTGGATTTGCACCTCTTGTTAGTTTTCTTTAGTATCGCCATGTAAGCAAAAAGGAAGATGTACACGTATAAGTTATTAAGTCTAATGGATAAACATGTTTAAAGATATCGTTCTCATTATGGAAGATACTTTTTGTATTATATTTTGGTAATATTTAAAATGTGCATTATTTGATGATAATAGCCTTATATACAAGGGTAATGCGCTATATATATATATATATATATATATATATATATATATATATATACTATATATATATATATATATATATATATATATATATATATATATATACAAGGTTAGTGAGCTAAGACGACGACCATTCGTGCCTTGAACTTTGGTACGGCTAATGTCAAGGATGGAGAGCTGGCCTCTGTGGAGCCGTCTCAGATATTGGCTTTTGTTAAAGCCTTGAGACTATGATGAGTTATAACTCGTTATTACTCAAGAAAGGGGAACACATAACAGATCTTTAAGGTCGCGGTGACTAACTCCCCTCCTAAATATTCTACATTCTATATTCTACAAGGGTAATAGGTAGGTATGTAAATGTAAAATTTAAAATTAATCCAAAGTTTAAAATTTAGTTTAAACTAACAATTTTATCCTTTAATATTTTATGGTATATAGCTAACTATATGTGAAACTGAAACATGAATCTTTGAACTGAAAGAAAAACTGAATCATGTAACATTTTTTGGGATATTTTTTACTTTTTCTAGTTTTAAAATTTTATTTGTCCTTCTTTTACTCGCATAACTACTATTTTTGGAGATAAGATTGTACTCAAATATTCCAATCAATGCAATTGTGACTGGGTGTTTCCCCAGGAACTTAATTTAAACTTAGCTTTTATTATTTTATGTCGATTTTTAGGTTTGTTTCAGTCATTATGGTTTCAGTAGTTATATTTTGAAACATTTGAAATACATATAATAAAAATCCTTGATTTATTACAGAAATGGATTATTATTAACTGGGAACGATTTTTAGAATTGATTGCTATAATTTCAGTACGTGTAAATCAACCTTTCAAAGCTAATTCTACAGAAACTTTTCGCGACATACTGACCTGGTAATTAATCCTAAACTCGTGGTCTGGGTTTAAACGTGTAAGATAATAATGGAAATATATTCTATGTTTTAATCAAATATGTCACAACGAGACAAAAAAAGTGGTCTGATACATTTCGTCTATGAGGTATTGTTGACAGATTTCGGTGACTTTAAATTACTACTGCAAAAGATTTTGCACTAGTAATTATAAGTCCACCACAATTTTTTTTACCGAAATATGCGTTCCGCATATTGCAGGTTTGGTCCAGCAACCCCTAGTCTTCGCACAATATTCCTAAACTTTTATTTGTGTACCTGGTTAATTCAATATCCTTCCCATCTAACTCATCTGTATACATACAGTGTCCCAGATAAAGTTTGCATCATATGGAACTTTTTTTATTTATTGACTTGATGAAATTTGACTTGGGCGATAGTTTCTGCTTTGATATAGATTAAAAATTTACTCTGTTGCCGTCGGGTATCTATCAAATTGGACGTTTAAAGTAATAAATGGCTAAAAAACGGGTTTCGTGGCTAAATTTAGAAAAACTTTACTTAAAAAAGTTGTCTTTCTTTAATTCTACATAAATATACCAGTTTTCAGCCATCTAGATGAAACCATTTTTTTCGCCATAGCCACCAATTCTCGTGATAGAAGCAAAAAAAACTGACATGAACCCGTTTATCATTCAAATATTTATCTAGTATTCATATATTTTTTTTTTTATGAAAATCTATAAATCAATCTATAATAATTCTTCTATATATCGAGGTGATAATATTTTTTATACATTTTTATGTCTAATTACCTAATTTAAGTTTAAATTTAGTATTGTGCAAATAAGTTCCCAGCATGTACCGGGTGGCCAACTAAGAATGGACACCGGCTCTATCTTAGAAACTACTTATCGTATAACATTGGGGAAAAAATCTAATAAGTAAATCCACAAGAGAAATTGCTGAAAATTATTAATTATTAATTATTTTTAAGTTTGAAAAGTGTCCGCTAGGGGGCGTATATGTGATGGCCAATCATAAAACAGGATTTTCCTAAAAAATACGCAGGTGAAGGTATTTTAAATATTGCTAATGTAATCAATGGGAAATTTGTAGCCTTCCCCCACTAGTCTATTTTATGAGATAGAGCAAAATACTCTATATAAAAAAAGTTACAAATTTCTCGATGATTACAATAGTAATATTTAAAATACCTGTCCACCTGCATATTTTTGAGAAAAACCCTGTTTTCTGATTGACTATCAGAGAAGCGCCCCATAGCGAATATTTTTCGAACTTAAAAATAATTTCCAGTGATTTATGTTGGTCGATTTACTTATTACAATATTTTTTCTAAAGTTATACGATACGTAGTTTCTGAGATACAGCCGGCATCAATTCTTAGTTGGCCACCCGGTACGAATAGAAATTTTATGATTCCATTTTTGAGGTACGAGCATTAATATCTCGGCAACGGTTAATAGATACGAATATGGTTAACTTAGGGCAAAGTTGCGCTTTGGGATATTCACCAACATGCCATTAAAAAAGTTTTAAAAATTTCAAGAATTGCTGAGTTTTTTAGAAAAAACAGATTTTTTTGAAAATAAATTTTATTTTTTCCTGTCTGCTGTTGCTTCTTAGAAAATAATAAAATAATTACTTTATTAGGTCTAATTGATAGTATTTTTAGATTTTCAAATAACTTGATAATTTGTGAGATACAGAGGACAACTTAATATTTTTAAATACCGACCTGCATTTTTTATTTCAGGTTTTGAAAGAACTTGGTGTCCTGAGTACAATGATATGCCACACTTTATACTTTTTTTTTTGTTTTGGGTACCTTAATAACAACAAAACTATATAATTACTATTTAAAATAATTTCAAGTCAGACTCTGTTTTTTTTTAAATTTTTTAATCTGATTATATTCATTCCAACAATATTGATCAGCGCTAATTAACATTGAATAAGGAAAATCGAGCCGATTAAAAGATTCAAATAAATAATATTCAGGTCAGCAATTTAAAGATGTTATTTTTATTTTTTTTCTTGTGAATTTGGAAATCTGTGTACGATCTAATAATATGCATACTATTAATCGTAATTATTATAAATAAATCAACTTCTACAAACTAGTTGCTAATGCTCTACATGTTCGAAAGTGTTACCACCCTCCCTATTGCACAAATTTATTTTTCGTTCAATTTGATTTATAGCTCTTTGAACATATCTCCTTCGTATACTTCCGAATGCATTTTGTACTTTTTTATAGTAAATGTTACAATGTTTGATTTTACTTTTACAAATGATGTCAAGTAATGCCCCCCCCCCTTGGCTCCAGGAATCTCGTTGGACGTTATACTGCTCTACCAATTCCAATCCATTATTAAATTATTTGATTGTTTATATTATATTACATTTATATTATTTTTTATTGTTTTATCGCATTTGATTTTCCGTATTTAATGTTTTACGCCACGTCATTATTAAGTTTGAAAGCTTATCAATATATTGTAACATGAATAGATTAAATATATATTTTTTAAAATATTTAGTCTATTCAACAGAGCCGGACTTGAAATTAGTTGAAATAAATTGTGCTCAAACATCAGAAACAACAAAAAAATATTAAATGTGGCATATCATTGTACTCAGGAGATCGAGTTCTTTCAAAACCGCCAATAAAAAATGCAGGTCCGTATTTAAAAAATTAAGTTGATCTCTGTATCTCACAAACTATCAGCTAATTTGAAAATCTAATAATTGGCGCCAGGAGGCACGTATAGCCGCCCATACTAAAATATGTTAATAAAAAGTTGGTAGGCAGTTCTTTTAGTTTCAAAGTAAAGGAATTTTTCCAATTTTGGTTCGCGGTTATTTCCCCTATCCGGAACCTGGGGTCGCGTCCGATGGGAGTTTGGAGTTCTCCACACGGATTTTCTCAAAAACGGACTACGGAAACACGGAATATCTCAAAAACTGCGACACTGACTGATTTTGATGTTATTACAAATTTTGTTGCAAATATTATTCCTAATCTTTAATTGAAAACTTTTTTTGCCGATCTTAATAACCTACCATACCTGTTGGTATGGTCGGCTAAAAATACTATCGGATAACCCTAATAAAGTGGCTAAGAGAATGTGAAGTTAGTTTTTTGATTTACGCGAGTACTTAAGGGTTAAAACTATGCATTAGCCCAGTTAATGATATTAAAAAAATTAAAGGCTGCTATTAGACTTGGATTAAGACAAATTCATAAAATTGCGATTCTTTCATCAAGGAAACCGAAATCGACAAAATGCTACGAAACGAAGCAGAATCGGACCTATGTGGATATAAAAAATAATTCTTTTTTTTTTACCTGAGGAATCTCCCCACGAAGTATGGCACATGTTCCTTGAAACGTCCTGTGAACCGATTGAGTTTTACAATAGCTGTCGTTTTCATCGAAATCGCCCACGGAACTATTCCTCGAACTGGGAGAGTAAGATGGCGGCGGAGATGGGCCATCTCCCTTCCCGCGCGGCCGATCCACCCTCTGCGATATTGCTCTTTGACGAGAGCGATGAGATAATCTTTGTTGGACATGGCTCGCAAGGGTTGCATTAAAGATTATGTCACGAGTAATTTTTTTAGGGATACTTATGTCGAAATATGAAATGACGGAAGTGCCAGAACGGATGACAGAATGCTACCGAATTTGTTACAGGTAAACAGGTTGCTTGACAGGTAAATAGTTAATATATTTACTTTTTACTTGTGTAATTCTATCTACAGGAGGTTTATTCCCACAAGCACCTACCAGTGACACAATGACCTACTAGGGATGACACCTACTATTACCGTATGTTCTTTTTGTGCTCTAGTAGTTTTGTCTTTTTGCTATCTAACACTGGCCACAGTCTTCGAGCTGTAGCGCAGTCCTCACGGTATTGCCACGTCTTTTTTGCTGCTAGGCCTTGATGGTAGTTCCTATAACTTCCTTCAGTGTGTTGATTGTCACAGGTGGTGGTATATGCCACGCATTCCCCCTTGACCCCCTCTTTGGCGAGTCTGTCCGCTTCCTGGCTGCCCACTACATTGCTGTGGCCAGCAGAGAGTCGCACCCCTCGACGCAGCCAGGACAGTGCTTCTCGGCAGTCCATCACAGTTTTAGATCTCAATAATTACATAGTGATGCTTTTTAGAGTATAGGCTTGGTGTATTCTCCGTCCAATAACTACAAATACACGGGTTTAAATGGCGAGTAAACGAAAAAATTAGTATATAATTATTCTAAAAGTATTAGAAAGTATAATTTGTGGAAATTGTAAACAAAAAAATAAAAAGATAATATTTTGATATCTTCAGAAGGTCTAACTTGCATTATAATTTATTATTCCAGTTAAAAAAATTAGATGAGTTCAACTACGGTAGCGAGCATAGTTTTATCACCGGTTTTACTAGTGGGGCATAATTGGATCTATTTCAGCTATAACGAAATTTTTAAAGGTACATAGTTATAATTTTAGAAGATGTTCATAAAACATTTAATCACTAGTTGATTAAAAAAGTATAAGAAATTATGACGCTAGAAAATATTGTTTCGGGAGAGTTGAATATTCGGGAAAGTTGAGTTATTGAATGTTATTGCACCCAACGATGCCCTAATTCCCTCCATTACACGTTAACATTTTTTTGGGCAATTTTATTAACATTCGAAATTGTCACCAAACCAAACCAAACCTAACCTAACACAACAAGACGCCTAGTTCGAATTCTTTTTCACTTATTTTTTAATACCCGAAACAAGCGTTACAATGGTGCCCGGTGGCGTAGAGGTACAGGTTCTCGTCTACCAATCTCAAGGTGTGGGTTTGATTCCCACACCCGGCATTTCATCAGCCGACTATTTTTATTAAAATAGAAATAATTTGGGTACCTAGGTCGACTCAGCCTTAAATGAGTACTTGGGATTCACAATCCTGAGGTAATAATAGACGGTTGAAGCGTAGTGCTAGCCACACTACCTTCCTTGTATACCGGACGGCTCTAGTATAGCAAGCTGTACCTTGCTACTCCTAATGCGTTAAACGCTATATACGGGAGCTATTATTATTATAACAGCGTTACATCACACAAACCTCGTACGTGGAGTCTTTTATAGTCTCAATAACTGCACTAGCAAAAAACTAAAATACTTAAATATTATGAAAAAAACCCGATTTCAATATTATTTTAATGCGATCTACATGACGGCGCCGGCGTGAACTAGATGTTGATCATTTCTGATTTCTGCCGTAGAGTGCGCTGCGGTCGGAATTTGTTGAAATCAACTGAAATGCACCAAGCCTATACAACTGGTCGCTTAATTTATAGCGTAAACCTCTGCTTGTTGATGGCTGTAGGACATTGCAGCCATCCGATAGCCTTAGAGATTGTCGGATGTCTAGTTCCTCTGAGATGCATATACCTGTGCCTCCTGAAGTCACGGAAGCAACTGTTCAGACTGCTATCTCTTGAGTATTCATTACTAGGTAGCATTTCATCTCTTCTTGTCGGGATGTGAATCCTTATCTTTTCTCTATTTTCTATCTTTATTTTAACATTTCATAATAGTAATGCTGGATCCTCAATATTCCATGAGAAAATTGATAATTGCGAAACAAAAATAACACGTGTACTTGTAAAACACTGATGTCACGTATCACAAGTACCGTATGATCGAAAAAAAAACGACGTCAAAATCAGCCAGGGAATGACAATCGATAATTAGATTATATTCTTCAGATAAAATCGGACAATTTTGGCGATGCAATCTCTAGATGTCATGTACTAAAACTTAACATAAAACTTGTCAAAAATTAACACTAATTAGTAATTACAGAAATATTAAAAAAGGATAGAATGTTTCCAGATACAAATCTATTTTCGAAAAATTATTTTTTCTCGAATTTAAAAATAATTAGTTCTAGACATACATATTATATACAGAATTCTAGCATACCAGTGTTTATCAACAGAAAAATGGTACTATATTATAGTAGTTATAATTTTGTTTTTTTAGAAGACGCCAATAAAAAATCTTCAGTTTAAAAATATCTTTTATGTCTCAATTGTGGAAGATATTTGATCACTTTTAACAATTTGGGGTTAAGAATGGCACGAATGCTATTTAAAATAGCTGCGAAAAAATGTACATTTGGAAAAGAATTCTTAATGAGCAAAAAACGATCTCCTGAAAGTAATTTTAGAATTTGTGCTAAGTGGATTGATTGGTTTATATAATCCGATTTTTATTTAGGCAATATTCAGTAATAAATAAAATAGATCAATTATAATGTACAGGGGGACATAGAACTACTACGTATTTTTGGAATCAGAATTAGTTTATTGGATACAATTTACCTCTATACAAAAAAGTGCCTCGTCTGTCCGTTAGAGGGCATCAAACGAATAATAGCGTAAGATAACACCCGTACATAATGTATCATTTTATAGATACATTAAAACTATAATGTTTAATGTTAGGGCTTATATTTCTAAATTTCACATTTATAGGTATGGAACGTATTCCATAGATACAGGGTGTTCCAAAAACATGTGCCATCTCTCGTGGGGATATTCCTTTCCTATATATAAGATTTAATTGTTTCTGACTCTTTAGAGATCGTTTCTAAAATTAATGACATATTTGTCCATGATCCTCTAAAACAAAAAATCCAGACGCTTATTCAAGAGTGCAGCGAAAAGGGAAACAAACTCACGTTTGTATGGGTCCCAAGCCACACTAATATACTTGGCAACACAATGGCAGATGAAGCTGCTAGAGGGGATACCATTGATTTCCCTTATATTACTAAACATGATTTTAAAAAATGTCTATACTGTTAGAAATAAATGGTGCGGGCCGCTGCCGGTCACGGAGGTATCAACTAATTTCAGGTGGACAATAAGGTTGATTGTTGGAGATTCATTCTTGTGAATTGGGCAGTCAAGATGACAGAAGGCATTCTCCGTGCTCGGATGGACAAGCCGTTCAGGGGCGGGAAAGTGAAATAGCAAAAGCGGTTCCACCGTTTCCACGGAAATCTCAAATAAAATAGTTCCAGCCCTAGCCACTAGGTGGTAGTGCAATTCATTTTTAGGTTAAGAAGTTGCTACTAGTTATTGCCAGATGGCATTAAATCAGAATTTGTTTGTAGTTTCCATAGTTTCCAACGGCCATTGTCATATTATTGTCAAATTTTCAAAAAATATTGTCGTTGTCATAGCGCCAATCATAATATATCAAATAAATGATTATCAAAATGTTTTTTAAACTATAATTTGTTATATGTGTTTTAATTAGACAATTCCTTTTGTTTGTGGCCCTAAAAATATAATGTAAGTCTTTTATTTTTGCCATCATTTAAGTACCTACTTATATTTACTCCATTTACAAAACTTTGCGCGTATTACGTTGGTCTTGTTTTATTATAATAAACGATGTTTAAATATTTCACTTATAAATAAAAACTTTAAATAATAAATTATATTTCACATGTTTGGCTTTAATTTGATTTAATAATTGTATAAATTATACTGTTAAATCTTATTTTTTACACATCACAACGATAATTGTTATTAGTATTGTTCAATTTGTGTAAAAAATAAGATGTAATAATCAAATTTAATTATTTTAGAGTGAAATTCAATAAATACGCTCATTTAAAAAGCCCGCGCTTCGATCCATTTAAAACAAGCCCTACTCAATAGATAGCGCCACTTCTGTAGGACCATTTTTCAGTATGGCGTATGAGTCCATTCTTTTTCTAGCTAGGTATATTCTTTGAAGCCGTTCGTTTGATGAAGATAAGTGTTATAGTTTTGTGTGTTCCGTATTTTGAATAAAATATTACGTTTAAAATATCCCGGTTGTTATCAATACCTATGTGGCGGATTCATCTTTCCAAAAAAATCCTTTATGGGTATTTCGCCACTGCACTGCAAGAAAATCTACAAAATAAAATAATTATTTTTTGTAAACACTTCTGCGTTAAACCTAAACGGACGCTGCTTGTCAGAAGTTACGTTTATAGTAATACAAATTTGCCTAACAAAGAAAAAAAATATACGATAGAAAGAAATAGATTCAATATACGTGGTGAAATTCGAGAAAAAATTAAAAATATTTTGAACTTTATGAAAGACATTAATATATACAACCAACTGTGATACTCTAATCTAACTGTGATACTGTGATGTAAATAACTATCTATTTTCTTGTTGTTTGTTTTTTGTATCTCTACTTTTTTTGTGTTTAGTTTTTTGATCCTTTGTCACTCAACTTGAAATGTTTAGGTCAATGTGGATTTTTAAATTTTGAATTGTCTTTGTGAGAGTGAACCCTTTGAGAATATTGAGATAGATCCGTGTAATTGCATTATTAATTAACATACGAGTTATATATGGCTTGATCCTGGTGATCGATGCCAGAGAAAAAAAAAAATCTCATATTATTATAGGTCCGGGTTAAAATGTTAATCTTTTTTTTCGATTTGTTATAATTTTGTTCGTGATTCAAATGAAATTTTGAGGACAAAAGTTACTATTAGTGCTGCATATATAATGCTAAAAAAGTGTCGACATATTCACCAAGGACGTGGATATATGGGTTGTCACTGGAATATTTTTCTAAAAAAAAATGTGTGCCATTGACTTCTTTTAAAATTGGGCAGACCGTTAAATGCTGATTCAACGTTGTCTCTTCATAAACGCAATTTAATTAAATTGTCTTAATCCAATTCTAATAGCAACCCTTAAAAAATAATGTCATTAACTTTCCAGAATGCTAAATAAGAAGTCATTGATTCCTCATCAAAAAATATGAAAAAAAGTTCCTATAAACATGTGTGCGGAAATGCATAGTTTTAAAGTTACAGGATATTAAAACTTAAAAAAAATAGATCTTTTGTAATTATCTTAAATACCATTATTTTTTAGGGATATTTGTTGTAGGTAGTAGGTAGCACTGTAGATCAATATTATAAATTTTAATAATAAAATTTAGTAATAAATAAGATTAGATAAATAATTTTTTAATTTTATTTTTATTTAAATTTTATTAATTATTGTGATTAATAAAATTGCTTTTATCTCATCTAGAAGATCGAAATGAACAGACAATATACAATATATCAAGATACAACTTTTAATTGGCATTAAATACCTAGCCTATACAATTTTGCTAATAAGAGCAAAAAAATCAGTGGCGCACATGTTTTCATTTAGAAAAATATTCCAGTGATCACCCATACGCAATCTGCGCCACAGTTTTTTAGCATTAAAATATGTAGCACTCATAGTAACTTTTACTCTCCAAATTTCATTCGAATCGCTATAAGCACACGAAAGAAAATTATAATAAATCGAAAAAAAAAAGACTTAAACCTCCTGTAGCTACGATACAAAGCAAAATCGGACCAAGGGTTGATGTGAAAAATAAATTATATTTTTACGTCAGGAATCTCCCCACGAGAGATGGCACATGTTTTTTGAAACACTCTGTATACTTCTATTAAATAAAACGTAAAAAAATGTAAAGAGGCATGTAAATTCAAAATATATGT
>NW_022146262.1:0-21644 GCF_002938485.1 Sitophilus oryzae | reverse complement strand
AAAGTTTGCATCATATGGAACTTTTTTTATTTATTGACTTGATGAAATTTGACTTGGGCGATAGTTTCTGCTTTGATATAGATTAAAAATTTACTCTGTTGCCGTCGGGTATCTATCAAATTGGACGTTTAAAGTAATAAATGGCTAAAAAACGGGTTTCGTGGCTAAATTTAGAAAAACCTTACTTAAAAAAAGTTGTCTTTCTTTAATTCTACATAAATATACCAGTTTCCAGCCATCTAGATGAAACCATTTTTTTCGCCATAGCCACCAATTCTCGTGATAGAAGGAAAAAAAGACTGACATGAACCCGTTTATCATTCAAATATTTATCTAGTATTCATATATTTAGTTCAATGTTTTTAATAAATCAATAGTTTTTTTTATGAAAATCTATAAATCAATCTATAATAATTCTTCTATATATCGAGGTGACAATATTTTTTATACATTTTTATGTCTATATATTGCTAATGTAATCAATGGGAAATTTGTAGCCTTCCCCCACCAGTCTATTTTATGAGATAGAGCAAAATTACTCTATATCAAAAAAGTTACAAATTTCTCGATGATTACAATAGTAATATTTAAAATACCTGTCCACCTGCATATTTTTGAGAAAAACCCTGTTTTCTGATTGACTATCAGAGAAGCGCCCCATAGCGAATATATTTCGTACTTAAAAATAATTTCCAGTGATTTATGTTGGTCGATTTACTTATTACAATATTTTTTCTAAAGTTATACGATACGTAGTTTCTGAGATACAGCCGGCATCAATTCTTAGTTGGCCACCCGGTACGAATAGAAATTTTATGATTCCATTTCCATAAATTCGGAACTTACTTTGTGTCATTCAGTGATATTTTCATCACTTTTTGTCTACAAGTAAATTAATTTTTCTTTAAAAAGCTATTAACAGATTCAGTAAATTTAACTGAATTTAACTGAATATATGACCCCTAGGTAAATATTTCCCTGACAAACGAACTACCATCAGTTATTTTTGCTTCTACAACAAGCGGCTGCTATTGGTTAAAAATTACAAAATTTTATTTTTCATCTAGATGGCTAAAAATTGGCACACCTATATAAAATTAAAATGGAATTAACTTTTTCAAATAAAGTTTTTCGAAGTTCTACCCAGCTAACCTATTTTTTACCCATTTCTTACTTTAAAGGTCAAATTTGACAGATATCTGGGGACAACAGGCAAACTTTTCTTAAGTCATTTTTAAACTATTGCCTAAGACAAATTCACACAGTCAAATAAAAAAAGTTTCATATGATACGAACTTTATCTGTGACTGTATAATCGAGGCTTCTGCACGTAGCAACAGGCTACCGCATGTAGCTGCAGGCAACTCTGCTTTTCTTTGTGCCTTTATCTCTGTCAATTGGTTACGTTATATGTAAGCTGTTGTTAATCTTTGTTTTACGCGTTAAAATACAGACCACGGATTTAGAATGACCAGGCCGATATGCAATAAGGAATGGGATGCTTGAATTGGCAACCTTAGATTCAGATTTGTACTGTCCCGCTTGCGTTTCTCCATCGGGCGGGCTGACTACCGGCGTACCTGGCGAACAGACCGAAAGCAGTCCCATGTCTTTTCGAGAACACTCGGACATAGCCTAAAAATAAGACAAGGAATCGCCTGACTGATACTTATCCCGTTAATAATATTGCACAACATAAACCGAATACCGGGTGCGTTTCAAAAGTGGCTCAATAATCAGTTGTTTATTAGGTATTAAAACTTTATAATATGCTGCAACTACACGTACCTACTATTTTTACGGTTTTCAGTTATCTAATTCTTTTTCCAATTCTTAAAATATCTTAAAGAACTATTATTATAAGATAGCCCACCCCTCTAACTTTTTTATTTTTTCAGATAAAAAACAAGATTTGGTATATATGACATATGACATAAATCATGATTGATTAACCTATTCAATTGTTTTTAGTCACTTCCTGTTCGACCGGAAATGAATACAACTTTTGATTTTTAAATGGCACCCTTGGTATAGTTTTATTTATTTGATAGAAGATGACACCCTAGACATGTGTCATATGATGACATATCATGTCAACTTTTGACATTTTCGCATAGGGTTTATTTGAAATTGTAACATGCGGTTCATAACGATAATTTGACTCGAAATACCAAGTGTACACTTTCTCCAAATATGCTAATGAGCTATATGCTTGTTCCATTTGAAAAAATTGAGATATGATTAAAAATACGATTTGGGCATCTTTTAACCGACCAGGACAAGACACGAAAAACATTAGACGACCAAATCCTTTTTTCCAATGCTCATTGATTAAAAATTAGTGTTTTTAACGCAGCCATGGCACTCTAGATTGAAATTTAAAATACGATTTTTTAAGCGAAAATGTCAAAAGTTGACATATTATATGCCATTCTATCGAGAGTGTCATTTTCTATCAAATAAAGTAAAAATATACCGAGGGTGCCACTTAAAAATTAAATGTTGTAGTTATTTCCGGTGAAATAGGAAATGACCAAAAACAATTGAATACGTCAATCAATCATAATTTAGGTCATATACTAATATACCAAATCTGGTTTTTTCATCTGAAAAAAAAATAAAAAAGTTATAGGGGTGAGCCACTTTTGAGACGCACCCGGTATATATCTTTGATCGCAGGGAATAACTTGTTAAATAGAAATAGCATGCCCATGATAAAAAATATTTTGATGTAAGCAAAAATAAATAATAAGCAAAAAGTGGGTTAGATGAAAATAACGAAAAGAATTTATTAATGTCGAGAGATTCAGTCAAAATATTAGTTTATTATTGTTTAAAATTATTATATAAATATTTAAAAAGATACGGAAGACCAATTTTTTTACCAAATTTTGAAACATCGTGGAAAATTATTTCTTTCCGTTTGAATTATATTAGGCAAAGTGGATAAAACAAAAATATTTAGTAAGTTTTCTAACAGAATAATGTATCACTAACTTTCGATTTTAACTAAGAGCAAAGCGAAAAAATAGTTAAAATGAAATTAGAAAATTAATTAGTTATCAAACGCTGTAGTATAAAATAATAGAATCCGATTTCGTTTCCCAAAGACATATTACACAAATTTAAAAAACACTTTTGTTAGAAAGAAATAGTTGAAAGCTTCAAAAAATCAGATTTTAAACGTATTTGAGTAAATCTGAGTAATTGCTGTACTTCTGCTTCATTACAGATTAACTACAACTAAACAATATGCTTATATCTTTAATGGTAACGTATTCCTTGCGATCACAGAAATATTGTCATGTATTATTAGTCTTACTTTATTGGCGACACTTGCGGAAGCAATAGAGCCCATTCTACTTCCTGGTTCAGCTTTAACGGAAGTCGCTTGAGAGGAAGGCCTATGACAGACTGGCGTCTGCGTATTTGAGCTCATGTCGAATCGAGCCATGTCAGTAGCAGGTTGAACTTCTGGATGAATCTAAAAAATTAGTTATATAAATCAAGGGGTACATAATATTTACATGGTGGCCCTCTAAATCATGGCGCTGGATGTGATTGGGGAACCGCTAGTGATAAAACATAAGGAAAACTTTTACTAAAATTTTAGGAATATTCTCTTTTGCAAAAAGCAAAGTTTAATTTTCCAACTGACGTTTCGGATTTGAGAGATCATCATCAACTTTCTTAATTTGAATGCGGAGCTGGCTTTTTTATTTCACCAGTGATTTCTTTTTACAATTACATAGTAAATTGTGATATAAAATTTATGGCAATACAATTTGAGTTTTTTGAGAAAATCGGCATTATTTGGAATATTCCGAAACGCAATTCCTTTTACACCTGCTATAAGGTTTATTTATACAGGGTGGCCCAGAAATAAGGGCAAGTACTTTAAGGGGTGCTATATCTCGATAAAAGAAATATATTTTCTCTTTATCGTTTTTCAAATAAGTCGAAAATAACGGAGGTATTTTACTTTGAAAATTAAAAAAAAAAGTTTTTTTTGCTCAAATTTTGAGAACCACTGGATCTTTTCTGGATTTTCTTTCTTATAAATTTAATCTACTACCTATGTTGCCATATTATCGAGAAATTATGTTTTTTAACTAAAAACTAAAAAAAAATCCAAAAAATTTTTCAAAAAATTCCGAATTTTCAAAAATAAAATTTTCGCAAAAAAAACATCATAGACGTGTTAAAATACTTGCATTTATTTCTGGGACACCTTGTATAATATATTATTATTAAAGTCGGCACCTCAAAAAAAGAAATATCACCGTATGAAGGTAAAAATACTATTGGCCGTTCCATCCAATTGTTGGTAAAAATGATCGGAAAAAAGTACGCAATTGAGCAATTGATTGCGGTACTACCTATTACTGAAGTATTGCCTACTACCGTTGATTGAAAGAATTGGGAAGATACACAACCTCAGGGCGAATTCGTGACAATGCTGATTTGATTTTCCCTTATGTCTGATGTGCTGTACGGCGGAGTCGCCACTCATTCTGCGGCCAACGCATAAAACACTTATTTTCTCTAATTCGACCAGCGAAGGCATAGGAAGGCATATCGAAGACGGTGTGGAACTGAAGGCGACAGTATTGCCATATTAAAATTTGTAATATCTGTAATACGTTTGACGAAGACATCTTTGGATGAAAAATCCGCGTTAATGTATTGAACATTTTGTTCGTGATAAATATAGAATAAATAGCAAAAATAAAAATTCTTTTATAGGTATTGAATATTTCGTATGATCGAAAAAAGTCGTTTAGTTGGCTTAGAAATTACGATTATAGACGTTTACATAATATTTTTACAATATACAACTCTGACGCCGTTTTTTCTTTCGACGCTGTTCTTTCTTATATTAAATTGTTTAATGACAGAAAAAATCCGTATTATTAACGTACTGTACCCAAAATCCGTAAATCTACGAATTAATCTAATACTAAGAAAATAGTTCTGGCAACACTGTCTCCGGCAACCACACTCTGTTGATGGAAAATAGCACTACGATACAGTATTCTTTATCCGCTGCGCTGTAAACGATTAGCGCGCAGCGGCGCAGGGCTAAACTAAATCTCGGACATCCTGACGGTATCGCCAGCTACATCTCGGACATATTTTGTGCCACGAAATCGTCTATATGTTTAGCATCTTCGTATTTCTTCAATCGACTCTTATTGCAGAAATAAAATTGGCACTTTTACTTTGTGCTGCTGTTATATTGAACTACCCTGTACAAGTTTCTTACCCTTGGCGGAGTTGCATTGGCTGGTCTGGCTGTGGGAGCAGCGGTGACCGGTATAGAAAACACCGGCACTGTTGGACAGAGAACTGGTGGGGTTGGAAACATCGTGTTGTAGAATACATTTGCTGGCAAGTATTGCACTGCAAACGTTAATAAATAAAACAGTAAAGTATTTTAAATTAATGTTCATTTTTTGCTGCTAGGACTAATCTGCACGGGTTCTATTTTGTTTAGGCGGAGTTCGAATTGCGTTCGTCAGCCATATTATAATGACTTACCGATTTAGCGACTCTCTAAATCCACACTTACTCACGAGATATCCGATCTCTAAACGGTGTGAATTCAGCAGTGTGTGAAAAGACTTTACGCTCTTGTCTTGAAACAATAGGATGATGAAGTTTTAAAACTAATTTCTAGTGTTTCTAGTGATCCAAATCGCTAGATACTGTTTTTTATAATTGGGTTAGGACCAAAAAGGAGTTTTAAAACTTACATATCACCCGTTCAATTCTTTACATGCGTAACTTAATTATAATTGATTTTCTTAATTTGAGTAGTAAAGAAAATCTTTATTAGCCTTACCTTGATATCGAGGTAGTGGTTCAACGTAGGATCTTTGTTGGACAGAGGCGGGGAGGTAATATACAGGGAAAATCCCTGTATTCATGGCCATTGCCCCGTTTAAGCCTGCATTGGTGGATTGATTGGTTAATGAAAAAGGAGGCCACGCATTAACTTCATGCATCTATTCAGAAGTTTTATTTATATTAGACTTATTACTTTAAGAAAGTTTTCTCGTTAGTTTCAGAAAAGTCGTTAGTATACAGTGAATGCCAAAAGATGGTAACAGATGGGGTTAATTCTTTTCACATAAAGTGTTTCTCGGTAACTCAATATTTTCTTTTATTTATTGTTATATGTTGCCATTTGCCACGCCATTTGACTGCCTTTTTTTGCAATCACCGTGTTTAGTGAAAATATTCATAATTTACCTCTGTTTGAAGTGGCTGAGTTGTACGCCGCAGGTCTTGTTGATTGGTTGACTGATGTGTGGCAGTATACTGATGCATTTGATTACGTCTACAGTGTTCTTGGGTATTATTATTATTTGCATGATGTTTTGTCATCTTGTGACAGTCACCTTCCCACGAATGTGATCCGCTTCGTTTAACACCATGCGTTTGCTGAAAAGTAAATTATTAGTTTGGTTCTCTGATTTGGTAATATCTAGATTATATATAACATTTTCTTATGAGGTTAATAAGGCTAATCTTTTGTTAGAACGCCATTCTGTTACACAATTTCCGATAAATATTAAATAAACAATTTATCTTTACCTGGTTTTCGTCTCCTCTTAACGTTTCATTCGCATGCTTTTCTAATTTTTGATGGCATTTCTTTGCATCTTTGTTATGAAATCTCTCCTCACGGTGCCTTTGGATTAAAATTTTTTCCATATCCTCGTTGTGTCTAAAATTAGTATTATTGAAATAATATAAAACTATAATTTAAAAAGATAGTTAAACAAAAATAATTTTTTTCGTAATGTAATAAGATTCCACTAATAAAATCAATTTAATTAATTAAATGAATAATTGCCCTCTTACATGAAATAGTTTTATCATACATATCTTTCTTTTATTAAAATTTAGAAGAAAAGATGATATTTACTTGACTAGTATAGATTCGGTCAACTGTGGGGGTTTATATGAATTATTAGATGTGTTTGTTCCACTAGTTGTACCACTTTCCAAATTGGGGTTACTTCCCGAACTGAGGTTTCCAGCACTTCCTGTTCTAGATGCGCCACTATTTTCAACTGGAGAAAGACATTTTCTAAAATGAAATACATATATAAATAAATCGCATTATTTATTTTAATAATATCGATTTCAATTTACTTCCTTAAATAAGAAATTTATAAATAATACAAAATATAAATAAATTTTTACTAAAATTGTGTTTGATTTACTAGAAAAAATCCCAAGTAGTATTTTTAGACACAAAATCGAAACAAAATCTCTGCTGAGAAACATTGCGATATAAAAATATCGGATATGTATAAACTTTAATTATTATTTTGACCATAAGTTTTGATTGGCGTTGTTGACAAGTGACTACTTCGAAATTTCTACATAGATATCGCTAAATCGAAATATTTTGGAAACAAAGTTTCCATTTATTGTCGATTCATTTTTGAAACACAAGTTTCTCTCATTTTAGACATACATGTGATATAATGTAGATTATTTTTTGTGTCCGACTCCATATCAATATTATAAAATAATGAATTAAAATTCCGCCATGTTGGCTAGTGATAGGCGTTTTTAACTAAAAATATATGTTTTTATCGGCTGTTGCTCAAAGCTTTTAAACTCATAAGAACGCGTTTTACTTACATTGATTTATATATTTTTATTTTCAGAACCATGATATAGAAATAAAAATAAAAATCTATATTTCAAACAAAAATATTTTGTAGCAACAAATAATGATATATAAAAGAGACATTAATAATATGAAAGTACATTATTAAATTAAACGATAAATTTGCTTTTGCCAGACATTTTTTGTTCAAGAAAACCTAAAAACAAAGATTTTAAGACAAAACAATTATGGCGGAGGTCGACATTGTTGATGGTTGTTTTCATTTGGAAATTCACAGACATAGACTATTTTAGTTTTGTATTTGGTTTCTTCACATTTAGAAACAGTGGCTGCTGAAAACGGAAACATTTTGTACACAAATCGCAGAAAATGTTTCGAAACATTTCCTCACAAAGTTTTGATTTCGCATCGAAACATTTCAGTTAACGACTAGTGCCACCACATTGGAAAAACATGTAATAAAGCCATATAAAATATATAGGTTTCGAAAATGTTTCCTATTTGTGGTATACTATTTCCTTTTTGTGTCAAGGAACTTGTGGGACTACTTGGGACTACTAGACACTTTGAAGTCTGTAGTTTTGACGTGAGTTTGATATTTCTGGCTAACGCAAAATCTCTATGGTCTTTTATATACACTGTTATTCTAGTGTCAAAACAAAATAATTCTTTTTATTTTATTTCAATTAGAAATTAATTATTATAAATATCATTTACTCTATTTATTTATTTGAATTTTTATAGTATTAAATATTGCAGTTTTTTGCTTTTTTAATTATTTATTTTTCTACATAATAAACAACTCAAATACATTTCTAAATACTTCAATATAATGATTGGAAATTGGCAAAATAAAAAAGTGGTTATCATAGCCACTGAAATTATGTTATTAGACATTAAAATATACTGGTACTTAAATTAATTATACGATAAAAGTTTATAAAGTGATTATGGAACAAGTAAATCGAAATCGAAAAGTAAAATTTGACATACTGAGTATTTCCCACGCAATCTGTAATGTTCTTAGAATCCGTATCCATAGTATTGGTTTGGGAGTTGCTCTCATCTGAAATGGTTGTTTTAGGGTTGCTTTGGAAGAACCTATTGATGTTTTCGTTGTAGTTTAATTGGTTATAGCTCGGCGGTGTTTCCGATGAGGATTTGCTGTCACAGTAGTCGTGGTGTGGAGATATCTCTCCCAACATCACAGAATCTCTCTCCTAAAATCGTTTATGTTATTGCTATATTTTGACTTACGTTGTATTTTTGATAAGAATCAACAAAATCAACTTATTTGGTTCACTAGCCAAACACAAAAATTTGTAGATTTTCTGGACATTACATATTTGTCTGCAATCTTCACGTATAGTGTAGCGTAACTCAGTAATTTTTTGAAGAAAACATCTGGCTTATATCGCTGGAAAGCTTTAAAAAAATGACGCTTTTTATGAAGCCATGGCTATGGTTTCATTTAAAAAAAACATATGTATGTTTGTGTCATATGCCAAAAATGATAGACTTTAGAAAAATGCAACTTTTATTTGAAACCTTTTTTGTCTAAAATATAGACTATATCAGACTATAATGAAATTAGGGAGCATTTTTAAAATTGCCGAAAATTGTTATTTTCGAAATTTCTAGTAAGCCACAAACTTTTTCAAAAATCCGAAAGGCGCATATTTATGACCTCACAAAACTGCAATTCTTTCCCCATTTAACCGACTCTCTAGCTCCAGTAGTTTCCGAGATACCCCTAGAGAACATTGTAGAAAACTCATCCTGTATATACCTATATAAATTATAAATATATATAAAATTTTCACAGATGGTATGTGAAACATTTCATAAGTATATAAAAAATATAAGAATTTAAAAATGTTTTATTATACAAACTCAAAATCAGCATACTAAAAATTCAAGAAATGCTCATCCTGACCACGAAAATTATGTAATTACTTACATATTTTTTACCTTATGCTTTATATCTTTAATATACAGGGTGGTCCGAATTGTATTCCGGAAACTTCGGGAGCATATTCTGCAGATAAAAAGAAGTAAAAAACTTCTTATAATATGTATGTCCTAAAAGGCTTAGTTTCGGAGATACAGGGTGTAGAAGTTTCATTTTTATTTCGATTTTTTCCAAATAATTTCTAAAGTAACGTCAATATTTGTATGAAAATTGGTGTCTGTTAGTTTTTTGACATAAGAAATTTGATTTTGATGTCATTACGACTCCTGTTTGTAGAGGGCGCCACCTACATGTGTTTTAACTGTTTTGAAGAGTAATAACTTTTTTTCCGTACCTGTATAGAACTGCTGAGTGGAAAAATATACATTTTCGTATTTTTTTACGTAAAAAATGTTTCTTGATAAAAATCGTTACGAGCAACCCTTCTCGAGATAATTAGAATGAGAATAGTCAATACATGTCATTATTGACAAAAAATAAACATGTTGAGTAGATAGTTATTTGACTAAAAAGATAAATTTGGAAAATTTAATTTTTTTTTAAATTAATCATAAAATTTTTTCGAAAAAATGATGATTGATGATGGTTTGGCACATAAACATTTCAAATTTATGATTTCCGTCTATTAACTATTTAGTCAACATGTTTAATTTATGTCAATGATGACAGGTATTGATAATTTCGATTTTAAATATCTCGAGAACTGTTACTCGTAGCGATTTTTATTATGAGATCTTTTTTACGTTAAAACGTCCTAAATGTATATTTTTTTACATAGTAGTTTTATACAGGTACGGAAGAAAAGTTATTACTCTTCAAACCAGTTAAAAATATGTAGGTGGCGCACTCTACAAGTAGGAGTCATTTTGACATCAGAATCGAATTTCTCATATCAAAAAACTCCCAGACACAAAATTTCATCCAAATATTGATGTTACTTCAGAAATTATTTGGAAAAAATCGAAATAAAAATGAAACTTCTACACCCTGTATCTCCGAAACTAAGCATTTTAGGACATATATTTATAAGAACTTTTTTACTTACTTTTATTTGGAGAATATGCTGCCGAAGTTTCCGGAATACAGTTCGGACCACCCTGTATATAACTCATACTTTTATAACAACTGCAATTCTTCTATGTCCATCAAGTATGAGAGAAAAATCTGCCTCTTAGTTTCAATAGGAAAACTGTATGTTTCAAATTTTCCTTTTTTTTTGGATAATAATTATTGTTGAGAAATTTTACAAACAACATGTAATAATATATTAAAAATAAGCACTATTTTTAAATGTTTCAGTATGAAAATTGTGCCCAGCAAACTAAATTTAAGAAGTGCTAATATTCACCATGAAAATTATGATAATACATATTTAAATTATTTTATTTTTTTATTTAACTCCTAAAGATACAATATCATGACAAGATGTGTCTGTTTTAGAAGAACGCTTAAATTAAGTTCTGGTAAATTATTTTTTTATAAAGATCTACTTAGTAGCAAATAAGTAAATTATTTCTGATATTGTTCGTAAATATAAGATAAATTAGAGCTTTCTATATCTTATCATTTTAAATCATTATATCGGCAGCTATTTAAGATATTTGAAATAGATTTTTTTAATCAAGCTAATCGTATACATGAACAAAGGAGTGCGCGGTTCCTATTTGTATTAAACATCATTTTTTAATTAATTTACACTATAAAGGTTTTTATATTTTACTTTATAGGAAGAGTCTCATCTCAAGAAATAAAAAGAATGAAAATGAATGAAAACTTAAGTAATATAGGCTGATATTTTACTATGCATTTTGTTCATTGAATATTGCAAACCTCCATTTTTATGAATTGAAGTACTATAACTTAAGTATGAAACACAATAAGTTATACTGTATATAACTTACGGATATCGTTGGATCGAGGTCTTGAGGCAATTCAATTTCCAGTTTTGATGGATTAACATTGTTCGTAAGTGTTTCCATAAAATCTGCCAGAACTTTGTATCGCTTGGTTACTTCCTGTTGTGCGATATCGGTTGGTCTAGGTATTTCCTGCTGATTGAAATATATGTATCAGAAAAAGGAAAACGATATTGAGACAATATTTTTTTGCTCTTATTTTGATTTTTTAGTCAGTTAGTCAGTTTTTTAGACCGCTTATTCACCCAAAAAATTATTGAATACCATAATCAGTTTTGTTTTGAATTGAGATTATTTTTTTTAATTTTCAAGGATCTATAAAAGACTGCATTAATTTTATAAATGGTTTTAACTTAAATTAATAATTAATAATTTTACTAATCCTATGCTATTAGTTTGTTATACTTTTCTGTGCTTATTTTGAACTATTTCTCGTTTACTTTATAATAGGTTTTATGAAAAGTATATAAATCTGGAAAGATATCCTGTCTAAGTGTTGCATTACTCTAAGATTATTGTGACTTTAAACAGAGTATTCAGTAATATTCCGAATTCACAATTTTCAGTTCTTTAAATATTTTACAATCAAAATTTTATAAAATAAAAAAGTATATAAAAAAATAGAAAGCGTGTATCATCAATAGCAAAATTATGTATATTTTTAGTATTCGCCATCTTTGTTAATTCTGTTTGGCTTTTCTCTTGAATGATCTGAATTTTTGTGGCTCTGATATGATTTTATCTTGTTTACTTTATAATTGGCTTTATGCAAAGTGTATAAATCTGGAAAAACATAAGTACAATAATATTTAAAGCGCATACTTTTTCAATTTCAATTAAGGGAAATATTAAATATTTAAAATTAGAAAGTGCGAATCATAAAAATTATCTTAGTATCTTACCTCACTGAGAATTTTGAGAATTTCAATTTGAATTTCCTTTCCTTGTTTGATAATTTCCTCAGGAATTTTTTTGAATTCTTCGTCGCTAGGAGTATCGAAAACATTTGGGTTGAGTGGTCCTTGAAGAACCCGTTGTAGGCGTATAACGAATTCCATTTTTTTAGACCATGGATTCATTACCCTTGACCATTCAGTTTCTATCATCGCAAAACAGCCGTTTTGTACTAGAAATCTATGAGGATGACAGCGGAAGACCGATCCTTTTTTATGGCACGTTGTCATCACTAAAATATTCGACAGTAAGTATTTGTATTCAATATATAGGTAGTGCAGTACCTGATTTATAAAGTTCTTTAAGAATCGGCATATCTTCTGGATGGTAAAAGTCAAAAACTGACTTTCCTAGCATGTCTTGAGGTAAGAATCCGAAATGACTGACTACTTCGGAATCTACATGGTTGAATATACTTGATGCGGTATGACGTATGCCGAATTTAACTGATACTATCTTCTCTCCTGGTACTAATAACAAAATAAAATATGAAAGGATGTAAATAAACATTAAATTTTGTTTTACCTTTATAGGAACTATGTACAGGTACAGCTATGACTACAAGAAATATCCCATGATTGTTGTTACAGAATTTTAAGTCTTGGGTTTCTTCTATCCTTTTGATGGTGACGGTCAAATGGAAGGCTTGATAAGATACTTGCTTATTAACAATACCAAATTCGGGGGATTTTAATCCTTTGTATTGTCGTAGGCACACGTAGAGGTTGTTTTTAAAGTCTGCCAAACAAAAAAAAAACTTAGCAAAAAAAATAATAACAAAAACTAAGAGTATAGACATTTATGAAGACACGGTAATAGATTTTATGTTGAGGATTCTGCTATAAATGCGGTTCTCAAAATGTTGTTAAATAATTCGGTTATTTTCAATTTATTTTAAAAATGGTAAAAATGGTGAAGAAAAAACATGTTTCTTTTGATCAGATCTACCACCTCTTAATACTAAACTAACTAATAATTAAAAAAAATACTTAACACTTCTGATAAAATAGACAAAATATTGTGTCTTTTTAAGACTAGCGCAAAAAGCAAATTACTTTACGCAATTTAATCATTAAAAAATAAAACTGGTATAAATTAAATATATGTATGATATAACTAAAGAGGTCAAATCTAATATGTATAGGTACCTCGTAGTTTTCCTTCAGCATCCATTAAAGGTGAAGCTAAACAATTGGTAATTTGACTGGCAAAGGTATCCCTGTCTTTAGGATGGATAAAATCGACAAACGATCGTCCAGTCCAAGTATCCTTGGGAAATCCCAGCACGTTGGTTAAACTAGGTGTCGTGTAAATCACCGCGCCATCATGTATGGATATGACGCAGCAAAATCCTTCCTAAGAATTTTTTAATACATTTTTGAAGACTACAAATTAAGACTATACTAATTTAACTCACGTTGAAATGATTTAAAGTCTGCGGTTCGTTATTGTTGCAAGGAATGAGGTTTTCCTTATCACATTCATCATCGGCCTTTTCAACTATGGAATCCTCTTCCATACAAATAGTGGATTCTTGTATATTTTCTAACTCGTTACTGCTAGTTTCTATCAAGAACAAAAAGGAAACAAAGACAGAGTTGTATATACTTAAATTTTCGCGCTAGCGCATCGAGCTTTAAGTGACTGTTAGATTTTAGTTATTATAACTATTGATAGTATTTATTTTTTTTATTCGTATTAAAATATCAAACATTAATTTTGATATTTGAGGTCTTCTATTGTCAAATTAATTAATCATTTTTCATTATTAATGATTATTTTCTCGCTTTACTGTTTTTATTAAAATCTGAATAATAAGTTATTAAAGTCACTTCTCTTAGTGCTATAGTCGCCGCCAACAATAGTTCAGACTCCTAAAAAACTTATTTCCGAAACAGAAAATTTAAAATAAATATTTTTTTTAAATGAACAATGCGATCGAAAAATAAAAGACGCCTTAATTACCTTCAGAAAAATCTACCGATTATAATTATACAGGGTGGTTCGAATTGTATTCTGGGAACTTCGGCAGCATATTCTGCAGATAAAAATATGCAAAAAATATAAATTTATATCCTAAACTGCTTCGTTTCTAAGATAAGGGTCTAGGGGATTAATTTTTATTATGATTTTTTCCAAATAATTTTTGTACTAATGTCGATATTTGGATGAAAATTGATATCGGGGGGTGATTTTCTGACATGAGAAATGTGATTTTGATGTCAATATGACTCTTACTTGCAGAGGGCGCCACCTACATATTTTTAACTAGTTTGAAGAGCAATAACTTTTCGTTCGTAACTGTATAAAACTACTGCGTAAAAATATACATTTCCGCCTTTTTATATATAAAAATGGTCTCTTAGTAAAAATTCTACGAGTAATGGTTCTCGTAATATTTGAAATCTAAATAATCAATACATGTCATCATTGATAAATTAAACATGTTGAGACTAAATAGGTATTAACTGAAATCATAAATTTGAAATGATTTTGTGTTAAAAGTTCAACAGAAACTGTTTTATCGTCATTTTTCGAAGAAAAAATTATGTCTAATTTATCAGTGGCGTAACTACCGATGTGCGGTGTGTGCGAAGCACACGGGCCCGAGCTCTCGGGAGGCCCGGGCCGCATTTCCATATCTATCACATGCTATCGCGAATCAAGCAGAATCCTTCTGTTTCTGATGAGGATATATATGAAATGGGTCAGGTTCTATACCTTAAATACCCCGATGATATTGTCTATACGATTTCTTCTCAATTACTCTCCTTCAGGCAATGTTTCCGAAATAATTTATATGAAATCAATTGCATTTTTGAACTCACTGAATTTATTTTAATTAAAAACCTTTCATCGTCTTCTAGTTTCAGCGAGATTTTAACAGCGTGTCATATTTTTCTCACATTACTTGTTTCTGTGGCCTCGGCTGAAAGATCTTTTTCCAAATTAAAGCTTGTCAAAAATTATTTAAGAAATACTATGGGCAAAAAAGGGTTATCAGCTTTGGCAATTATTTCAATAGAAAATGAAGTTCCCCGTACAATAGACATTGGTAATGTTGTGTCAACTTTCATCCATACTAAAGCAAGGAAAAAAGAATTTTAACATGTTCATGTTCCTATTTACATTGTTTCTTTAAATTTAGTTAGTTTTGTTGTTGTTTTTTGTTTTGTTTTTATTTATTTTTTTTATTTATTTGATATTTTGTATGTTTTGGGTTACATATTTTGTGTTGCAGTAATAAATAATACTATATAAAAATTAATTTGATAATGTTATTTCTAACCTAAAATGTGAGTGCATATTATTCAGATTAGTATATAAGTATTGAAATATGTAGGTGTAATAAGGGGCCCGGTAAAATTTTTGTACACTAAACTAAAATAACTATCTTCTCAACATGTTTACTTTTTGTCAATAATGATATGCATTGACTATTTCCATTCTAAATATCTTGAGAACGGTTACTTATAGTGAAGAAACCCTTTTTATGTAGAAAATGACGGAAATGTATATTTTTTCAGTCAGTAGTATTATACTGGTACGGACAAAATTGTTTATTACTCTGTAAAACAGTTAAAAACATTTAGATGACATCCCCTACAAGTAGGAGTCATATTGACATGAAATTAAATTTTTTTGACACCATTTTTTTATCCTAATATCGATATTAGTTTAGAAATTATTTGGAAAAAAATAAAAATGAAATTTCTACACCCTGCAACTCCGAAACGAAGAATTTTAGCACAGAATATCTAGCTATAGCGTATATATTCTATAGCTATAGCGTATATATTCTATAGCTATAGCGTATATATTCTGTGATTTTAGGACTTACATTTATACCAACATTTTTACTTATTTTTATCTACAGAATATGCTGCCAAAGTTTCCCGAATACAATTCGGACCACCCTGTATACATTTAAAAGTATAATCTGTGAGAATCCTAAAGGTGTCTCTCTCTTGACGCCATTTTTCTTGATCACACATATCTACACCATGTGTGATATATTTTGCCAATGTTAAGAAATGTTAACATGATTCTGCATTAATATTATCGATTTTCTTTATAAAAATTTAGCAATTAATTTTAGTATTTTGTGCTTAGATATGGTCATATTTAATAGTTATTTACCTATTGCAAAGGCAGGTAGTGCAGCAACAGCAGTGCAAACTGGTTCAGAGGCCTCAGTCGTGGGAGCCGGACATTCTACACCTATGTATTGGTTTTTAATTAATAATCAAGTAACGACCAGTTTGTTATCTTAATTAATACAATGTTTAATAAACATCAAATGAAATTTTGCCATATTACGTCCGAATTTAAATTACCTTAAGAGCGAGCCCCCATTGCGCCAGACTTAAAGCCCCCAGAACGACTGCCCTCACGGTTTCAGATAGACCTAAGACCACTATTTTCCGTTTACATTCAGGATTTAGTTTGTTTCATTCAATGTGATTTGGAAGTGTGGTGATTTAGAGTATAGTGGATAAGGTATTGGTGCGTGCAGTAAAAAAAGTCCCTTTATCAAGAAAATTGGTGGCAAATAAAACGGAGAAGGTGAATTACCAGTAATGCTGTCGTCGGTGGGATTTTCTACAACTGTCATCTCGGCCGGAGCGGAAAACTTTTCGGGAGGAGTTTTAGTCTTTTTCTTTTTATGTTCTTTGGAACGTTTGCACGGCACATTTTCAGAGCTGAACAGAGGAAAATATAGTTAAACAATTTATACTAAAACTAATATACCGGGTGTTTTTCAGAAGTGGCTCACACCTATAACTTTTTTATCTTTTTGAGATAAAAAAATGAGATTTTGAGTTTTTAAGACATAAAGGACTGATTGACGTATTCAATAATTAGTTTCGGTCATTTGTTGTTTCACCGGAAACAACTACAACTTTTGATTTTTAAATGGTACACTCGGTATTTTTTTACTTTATTTGAAAGAAAATGACATTGCGGATAGAATGCGGATAGAATGACATATCGTATGCCATCTTTTGACACCTTTGCTTAAAAAAAAATTTAAATTTTAATCTAGAGTGTACGAAAATAAATATAACAACGATTTAACTCGAAATACCAAGTATGTGGTACCGAACGATTCGTAAAAAAATGCTGTTTCCAAATTTGGTAATGAGCCCTCGTTTCATTTGAAAAAAGTGAGTTATGATTAAACATACAATTTGGGCATTTTTTATTTACGTACTGTCATTACTCGCTGACGAGTATTCGATACGCATTAGAAGATGGTTACGCAAGGAGTTTTCCTGTGACTAAAAAGCCCGATACGTGATGTTATCTCTCTTCCCCACTCCGGACATCAGTACTTTGTTGCCTTTTTACTTATTGGTTATCGTTGTTAATTGAATTTACAATTCTTCTCCATTACGTTTTATTGTGCGCTGCTTCCCCCCACTAATTCTGCATGCTTATCCCCTTTAAGTTTTTATCGTAAATATCGTTGTACCTTTTGAGTTGGCCTCCTGGTTTCCTCTTACTGTCGCAAGCTCACCGTAAAGAACAGGTAGGCGGTTTTTTTGCCTCCTGCATACGTGACCAGCCCATCTTAAGCGGGATTTAGTAATCATGACTTCAGCGCTCTCGTAGCTAGTTTTTTCAAGGACCGATACGTTTGAGATATGGTGGTTACCATTTTATTCTTAACAGTTGTCTAAGGTGTCTCTGTTGCAACTTGTTTAATTCGTCCGTATGCCGGTGTTACGGCAACGGTACCCAGGTTTCGCTTCCATGTAACATGGTGGCGATTATTATTGCTCGGTACTGCAAGTTTCGTTTTTGTGCTCAAGTCATAATTGTAGAAAATCCTGTCTTTTAATTTCCAGAATGCTCTTCAGGCGCTGCTACTTCTGTGCTGAATTTCAGAAATGGCATTTTTCAATCTGCCAGGAAAAGACACGAAAAACACTACAAGCAGTAAACGATGGAATTTATTTTTTCAAGGCTCCTTGATTAAAAATTAGTAGATTTAACAAAGCCATGACACTCTAGATTGGTATTTTTGTTTTAAGTAAAAATGTCAAAAGTCAACATATGATATGTTATCTATTCGAAATGTCATTTTATATCAAGCAAAGTAAAAATACCTAGGGTACAATTTAAAAACCAAAAGTTGTAGTCATTTTCTGCGAAACAAGATGTGACCGAAACTAATTGAATATGTCAATCAATCCCCGATTTATGTTATATACTAACATACCAAATCTCTTTTTTATCTGAAAAAATAAAAATGTCATAGGGGTCAGCTACTTTTGAAAAACACCCGGTATACAAAAATAAGTTGTATACAAGTTGACTGTACACATTCGTTAATATTGAAAAAAAAAATGTGTTAAAAAAGACACCTATAGTGTTCAGTGAACAAGTGCATAACAAGAAATAAAAAAAACAAGCTTTTTAATTGTCATTAGGTAACAATGTATTATCATGACATGATTATGACTGACTGTCTTGTAGATAAATTAGTAATTTGTAGATTATTTTATAATTATTGACTCGTGCTCTTACCTTTCTTCGCCTGTAGGGGCACCACAATAACCACTGCTTCTACTGGAATTGCTTCCACTATGTCTAGATTTTGTACTAGTACTGAAAAATAACTTCAATTATTCCTTTTTGTTCCAATGTGTTGTAGTTTTAATGTTACCTATGTTGGGAGGTAGTATTGCTACAACTATTGGAATATCCTGATTCGGATATTTTCGTATTACTTGTTCCTGATTCAGATTCCATTCTGATTTGTTAACGATTTTGGTAATTATTAGTCTGAAATTAAAAATATTGTTTTATGGATTATAGGTAAGGGAAAATGTTTAGAGAAGTTTTATGGAAGATATAAATTATGCAATAGACTATAGTCTATTTCTTAATGTTTGACAGTACAAGACCTTCATTATAAATGCAAAAAGCGTTTTGTTGTGTACAGTGTCAAAAGATGGGACAAATTTAATTTTAAGGGTATATGTTCCAATAAAATTCAGACAGCTTTAATACTTTTGTAGACGGACAAATCAGGTACGTTTGCCGAGAATAATAGTATTTGCTCGTATAAAAATAGGTAATAATGATATTTTCAGAGACTACAGGTATTAAGGTTTTAAGATTTATTTTAAGTTTTGTTAAATATATATTTTGTTACACAGTATTAAATAATATTATGATATTATTTAACACTGTGTAACAAATGGCAATACAAATATTTATTCACCCGTTATTGGCATTTTCAGTAACGTTGAATTATACGAGTACACACAATTATTATCATACATATTAGTGAAGAAATATAAAGTTTTATTGTTAAATGAATGTAACAGGTTACAAACCTAAACTACAAATTACAAAAACAATGTCACCCGTTTAGAAAAACATTTCAATTAATGTTTAATAGTTACAATAATTAAAATACATAATAAGTAATTATAAATCATTCTTACTGAAGTCAGAGTCGTCAGAATTTCAAACTGACATTAGCAGAGATGAAATAAATGATGACGATCTTCGAGTTAAGTCGGAAAAATGACTTAAATCACATAAAATAACTAACATACAAACACAAACAACAACTACAAACACAAAAATATTTTTTTTTATAAAATTTAACCGAGTACTTATTACCATTACAGTTTAGATGTCATCGAATTCGTGTCTATTAAAAAGTGATGATGTGTGGATCACTATGTAATAAGTCGATGGCATAAGCTAAGGCCTTTTAAGATTTTCTTCAATATGTTCGAGATCAATTTGTTTCGTTCGTCTTTCTGGCGACATAACGGAGTCGGGGATTCACTTGAAAGACTACAGACTCACTACGCACGCGTAACACGACAAATAATGTCGGTTCCGAAGAAGTAACATTTTATTTGCTAGTGGTATTGAGCATAGAATTTTTATTCCGCTGCTTGGCTGCCACCTACAGCCTAACAGTTTAAAAAGTATGCCGCTGTTAAACATTTATCATAAAAATATATAAAAATCTGATTTATTAAAAAAGACTACTAGACAACTAGCGTGTACCTGCGACTTCGTTCGCGTCGAATTAATCATTTGTAATGGTGATGATAAAGCAAAGCAAGAATTTCCATTAACGTATAAAATGGATAAAATTTTCTCACATTTATGTCAGCATGAGAAAAAACAATATGGCGATATTATTATATAACTTGGTAATATTTGCGGGGTAGTTTCATCTCGTTGGACTTTCGAAAATCCGTTTGCCAAAAATAAGCTTGTTACGTCAAGCAGTTTAAGCAGAATCGTTGTTAATCAATTACCAAACTTTTTGGAACACCTTCTATGATTTTTTTAAAAATTTCAAAATATGTAAAAGAACAAAATAAATTATGCCTGTCCAAGCGTTTTCCTGAAAGACTAACCGTTTTTTAAATAACAAATATTGTAATATTTGAGGGGCGTTTTCATCCTCTTGGAATTTAAGATTCGAGAAACACCTCCTTATCGAACCTCTACACCCCACAGTCAATCCGTTTGCCAAAAATCAGCTTTAAACGTCAAGCAGTTTAAGCAGAATCGTGATTAATCAATGGTCATATTTTATGAAACACCCCCTATAAATTTTTAAAAAATCTTAAAATATGTAAAACAACAAAATAAAATATACGTGTTGAAGAGTTTTTCCGAAAAACTTACCGGTTTTTAAATAAAAAATATTCTAATATTTGAGGGGTGGTTTCACCCCCTTAGAATCCGAGTTTCGGAAATTCTCTTCTTATCGAACCTCTACACCCTAAAGTCAATCCGTTTTCCAAAAATCAGCTTTTTACGTCAAGCGCTTTCAGCAGGATCGTGATTAATCAATGACCAGATTTTTCAAAACACCCTATATACATTTTTAAAAAATCTTAAAATATGTAAAAAAGCAAAATAAAATATACGTGTTTAAGCGTTTTTTCGGAAACTTGACCGTTTTTTAAATAAAAAAATTGTAATATTTGAGGGGTGGTTTCACCCCCTTGGAACTGGAATTTCGAAAAATCCCTTCTTATCGATCCTCTACACCCTAGAATCAACCTGTATGCCAAAATTGAGCTTCTGTTTTCTGTGAGCTTGTTATAAAGTACTAGTATTGAATTCTTTTGCTTCCACTATGTTGACGAACGACCTTCCG
>NW_022146261.1:3679804-3687437 GCF_002938485.1 Sitophilus oryzae | reverse complement strand
CATTACCATTAATGTAAATAAATAATTTTTGTTTTAATTAGTTAAAGCTAAATTAGTTAGCTACCTAGTTAAAGAAAATTTCAATGTTTTGTTTCCATGTTACTTACTCGTTATACTCGTTCAATATTTTTTTGACATTAAAAATAAAAACTTATATTAATATTATCTAAATTTTTTTGATAGTCCTGGATAAAGTATAGTATTCTACTCGCACATAATGACTGTTATTCACTTCGATGACTTATGACACTCGCCGGCGGCTCGTGTCATAAACTTCATCCGCGTGAATAACAGCCACCATTATATTTATGCTCGTTGAATAATATACTATTATTTCATACTATATCTGTTTTTGGAATTTTATATAATACCTAGGAATTATATACAATTTCTAGTTCTTTAAGGCAATATTTTGGAAACATTGTCCTTTAAAAACGTCAAAATATCTTCTTATAATGCTTATTATATTAGTTAAATCGTAATTCATGACATTAATATATTGTATAAATACTGTCTATATTTAAACTCTGAAAAAAACTTATCAAAACAATTAATTTTATTAAAAGTACCATGGTTTGTAATCTATGAAGCTATTATTGTTGTGTGTAAGAGACAGAATTTTCTAATTCATTTCAGTTGAAAATGTTTTACCGAAAGGAAACAGTAATGGTGTGTCTTGCCGCCGTGTTCGTTTTTCCTGGATTCTAATTTCAGTAATTTTTAACTCGTTATAACGACATGGCACAAAAAAAGGCACGCCACACACACAACAAGCTACTACGGCCGTAGTAATCATTTTATTAAGATATTTCGTAAAGTCGTCCGGCCATCTATCTCTTCAGTCAATAGTGACCGGATTTCGGTATTATTATTTTCAAATTGAAGATTTATTAGGCGCAAAGTGGGCCGGCAAATTACCGTCGCTCTGTATTCGGACCTTAATTTGTTTTCGTATGAACTGTTAAAATTGGTGGGCTTTTATAATGGCATTAGACTAAACCGTGCGATCTGATTTTTGGTGGATGTTATATTAATGTTAATGTATATACATAATTGAATTCAATAGGTAAAAGCCTATGGAATTAAATAAATCATTCTAATTTGAAAACCTAATATATATGTATATTAAATAAAGAATTAGATAAGGTTAGAACTAACCGAAGGGTTCATCCCATTGTTGGAATTACATGTACATTTTCTTCGAAGTATATGCTAGTGGTGGGCATCACCCAACTAGCAAATATAGTTAACAGACCTTTTTAAAATGTCACTGCCCCTAAAGTATAGTTCCTAGGCCCACTCTGCCACTTAAAATGTTACCCTTTAAGGAATAGTCACTTTGAAGTATATTTCGAGAGTGACTTAAACACCCTGATTGCAAGTCGCAAACATGTAATATAAATAAGTGGCTGGAACTACCCGAATCTTAAAAATATGACACCAAAAAAGACGAAAAATTTTTTCAAAGTAGGGGTTACTAACAAGTGCTACCATAATGCCTCTATTAAGTTTTGTTACTTTATAGTAACAATTCATGTTACAGGGTAGTCGCGGCCACGACACCTAGTTACTTCTAATTTATAGTAGCATTGACAGTAGCAAAATGGTTACTGCTATGTGGTGCAACCAAATCAAATGCTTAGTCAGTAAACTCTGCTATTAACAATAATTAGTATTAAGGTAAATATAAAAACAGAAACAACGAAGAATACAGAAGGCAAATTACCGTTCTCTGATACGACCGTTCTCTGATACGAATTACCATTCACTGATACGACAAGAGATAAGAAAACCTAAAAGAAAATGGATACAGAGAGAATGCGAAGAAATTGAAGCTCTACAACAAGCACATGACTCTCTAGGGGAACATATAAAAATGGAAAGAAGCCTCAGGTAATTATTATTATAATAAGACACGTAAAACGGCAAATCTAGTCAATGAAAAAAATGAAATCATAGTAGAGGAGGAAAGCAGGAAGCAAGTGTGGACTGACTACATTAACAAACTATTTGCAGACGACTTTCGGAAGGATCTAAAAGAATATCCAACATATTCGATACCATCAGGTCCATCCATAACTAACGAAGAAATAAAGAGAGCAATTAAATTAGCTAAGAACAACAAGGCGCCAGGTCCAGACGGCATACCAACGGATATTGAAATTATTGGACGATGAAAGCATTTCCCTCCTACAAAGAGTATTCAATCATATCTATGACACGGGGCAAATTCCTGAAAGCTGGCTGAGTTCGACCTTTATCCCACTTCCTAAGAAAGGCAATGCACGCCACTGCAATGACCACAGACTAATAAGTCTAATGAATCACATGCTCAAGATATTCTTGAAAATATTACACAATAGAATATACAAAAAATGCGAGCGTAATGTGAGCGAAAATCAGTTTGGGTTTAGAGCTGGAATGGGCACCAGAGAAGCGCTGTTCAGCATACAAGTGCTGATACAAAACTGCCTAGACGTTAAGAAAGATGTGTTCATGTGTTTCATTGATTATGAAAAAGCGTTTGATCGAGTGCGCCACGGTAAACTCATTGAGATTAAAACTACGGAAAACAGACGTGGATGAGAAGGACATCAGATTCATCGAAAATTTATATTGGTATCAAAGAGCACATGTAAAGACACAAAGCTTCAGAACTGAGGATATCCGTATACGTAGGGGAGTAAGACAAGGTTGTGTACTCTCTCCACTTTTATTCAATATGTACTCGGAGGAGATCTTCAGTGAGGCTTTTGAGGACTCGGAGCAGGGAATAAAGGTTAATGGAATCCCAATATCAAACCTAAGATACGCAGATGACTCCGTGTTGCTAAACTCATTGAGATTAAAACTACGGAAAACAGACGTGGATGAGAAGGACATCAGATTCATCGAAAATTTATATTGGTATCAAAGAGCACATGTAAAGACACAAAGCTTCAGAACTGAGGATATCCGTATACGTAGGGGAGTAAGACAAGGTTGTGTACTCTCTCCACTTTTATTCAATATGTACTCGGAGGAGATCTTCAGTGAGGCTTTTGAGGACTCGGAGCAGGGAATAAAGGTTAATGGAATCCCAATATCAAACCTAAGATACGCAGATGACTCCGTGTTGCTAGAACAGGCTAACTTATAGAACGGGTGGAAAAATATCAGTATCTTGGCTGTTGGCTGCATGCGGACTGGAACCCTGAGCGGGTAATTAGAACAAGAATAGAAAAAGCGCGCGCAGCATTTCTTAAGTTCAAAACGTACTTGAACTGCAGAGAGACATCCAACTGCAGCTGCGTCTACGATATGCAAAGTGCTACGTATGGTCCGTCCTGCTCTATGGGGTGGAAGCGTGGACCATGAAAACTAATACTATAAATAAATTAGAAGCCTTTGAGATGTGGACATACAGGCGTCTCTTGAAAATATCGTGGACCGATAGGATAACTAATGAAGAAGTACTCAATATGATGCAGAAGGATAGAGAACTATTAAATATAATTAAAAAACTGAAGACCTCCTACTTAGGATACATAGTTCGAAATGAAAAATACAACATTCTGCAGCTCATACTTGAAGGAAAAATAGAAGGCAAGAGGGGAATAGGTAGAAAACAGCTGTCATGGGCGAGAAACATCAGACAGTGGACCGGTCTGAAGACTATTGGAGAGCTCATAAACACCGCAAGAGATAGAGACAGGTTTCAACATGTGGTCGCTAACATCCAGTGAATGGATAGGCTGATCTGAAGAAGAAGAAGTATTAAGGTAAGCTAGTTTTAATATTTGACAACCATAGCAATAATCCATCGAACATTATGAATTTATATTATACGAAGGTAGAATAAATTAGTATCAGCATGGCTACAATCGAGTAATCATTTACATGACCCTAAACACATTTTTACAGCTACCTTCCTAGATCACTATAAAGTAGCCGTCGCTCATCCATTGCCACTAAAATGTTACGGGTATCAAAAACGGCTACTTTATAGTGACTATAACTTAATATAGCCTAATAAATGTAATTGCCTCAGATTACATCGTGTGCTGCTCTGTTTTAGTGTTTTCTTTTACTTGCTTTAAGCTTTATTAAAATTTTGTAAAATGCCTAAGGTGAATAAAAAGAAATTTAGTTATTCTAGTACTTTCTACCGAAGAATTTAATGCCGTCTTATTCTGTACTGAATTGGCATATTCGCGTCGCCGCGTCGCCAAATGGGTACTTCAAAGGACAAGGCGGAACGTTATAGTGGCACCAATGGAATGTATAGTCGCTACCGCCGCGATCGGTATAGCATAACGCTCCAATTAAGTGGCAATTTGGTTGCGTAGGGAACTTTCTTGGAAAAAATCACTTTATGGTTCCAAAGAATCCGCTTCGAACAGATATGGTTTTTAATCCAAAAGTTGATCTCTACCATGATCAATTAAAGCAACAAATGCTGATATGTTAGTACTTAAAACCATTTCTATTAGAGTAAACGTCAATAAACAATAATAATATGACTTTTCAATGACGGCCTGATGACCAAACCAAAACAATTAAAACTATTTGATAAGTATGTTCATGAGGATCCAAAATTAATGCTAAAATTGCGTTAAAATCGTTACTGTCTTAATCAAAACTGAATATCTCCAATAAAAATAAAGTTATTCAAACAAATCACTAACTATCTAGAAAAGACGTATCTAGGTGATAAGATGATTTCTAAATTCCCTGCTTTGTTAACATATCCCATAGGGTGTTTCAAACTTAAATCCCAAAATATCAACATTTTGTTTTCCCTCGTATAATTGACAGATGGAAATTTTCATTTTTAACTTATTAATATATACTAAAAAGTCAAATATTTTCGCTACAAATTGCCTTAAAAATCATTAAAATCGCCCCATTAGAATTAATAGAAGTTTTCAGGGAAAAAAAAATAATGAAATTTTTTTTTTAATTTTGAAATAATTAAACTATATACTCAAAAGTCTAACAACCTTCTGTAAATAAAATTCCACTTTTCATTTCCTACCTCCCCTAAAGATATGCTTGTAAATATTATAACCCTCTTATCGATTTTGTCTAAAATATGTTTAGCCCTTAGTATTTTAACAATGTTCTACTGGCGGATATCGAAATATTCAGGAATATAATTCGCCTTCCCAGCATTTCAAGTATTTCAGGCAGACAATATAATAGATAGGAAAATATACAATTGCAGGTATTTTTTAAATTGTTTTTCTTCGACCTTGGAATGTGTAAATAACTGGAATAACTCTGAAATGTAGGGTTTTTGTACTAAACTATAAATATAATAAAAAAAAAAAAAAAAAAAAAAAAAAAAAATGGAAAAAAAAAATATATTATTATAAATAGCGGAGCATGTAGTTTGTCAAAATGAAGTTACAAAATATAATCGGAATTTGATGAAATAAAAATAAATTATTCATCTGTAGATTTTAAAGTGATATAAAATCGCTATTAAGTCATATAGGTATATGAGTTGTAAATCAATGTTTTTAAATGAACTGTTGCCAAAATATCTCAGAATTAGTGATAAACGACAAAAAGAAAACCCAAAAGGAAGCCGAAAAAATAATCACGGTTAAACTAATCTTGGAATTTAATCACTTATCTAAACAAAATTTATTCGATTAGATTAGCTGATTGGTCCATTTCCCGATGAGGGAAATAATCGATAGAAAAACGTCTGAATAGAATGATACATCATATATCAACATTTTTTTTTTTTTTTTTTGTTTCATTTGAAATTGTAACATCCGGTTCATAACGACAATTTGACTCGAAATACCCGGGCATGTGGTACTAAATTATTCGTACTAAATAATTAAAATAAAATTACTTATTCGTAAAAATACTTTTCCAAATATGCTACCGAGCCACCCCTGTTCCCTTTGAAAAAAAAAAAATTGGCGCCGGGAGGCACGTATATAGCCGCTATTTTGGAGTTTTTACTTTTAACCCTCCCATACCCCTTACCAACCCCCACCACCCCCACCAAAAACTAATGGCCAGATTCTCGGGTGCTACAGTATTTTGTGCCAAATTTGTTAAAATCGGTTTAAGTGGTTTTGATTATCGTAAGCTACAGACGGGCAGACAGAGGGACGGACAGACAGACAGACAATTCATGAAAATATTTTGTATTTGTGGTCATTTATGACCCAAATAACTAATTTTGAGTGAAATTAAAAAAACGTTTTTTGTTGATCTTTAGCCTACCATACCTATTGGTATGGCTCTATTAAAAATTTAGATATGATTAAAAAATACGATCTTGGGGTATTTTAACCGGCTAGGACAAAACACTAAAACATTACATAATCAAATCTATTCTTCAAGGCTCCTTTAAAAATTAGTGTTTCTAAATCAATGTTTCATGTCACCCTAGATTGAAATATAAAATACATAAATAAATAAATAAATAAATAAATGCCTTTATTGTCAAAAAAAAATTTTCAATTTGTAGACAAAGGTAAACTAACAAACAAAGTAAAAAAACAAGGGTACACAAACAAACAAACAAAGGTGGAGATAATAATACAACCATTATACAAATAATATTGGCAGTCATTGTTAAAATAAACATTTATAAATGTATACAATGTCAAAGAACAACAAAATTAAAATAGTATCTCAAAAACATTTTAGCCAGTTTATAGTAAAATATCAATGACCCCTAAATAAATTCACTCTCTGATGTCATTAGTAAATATAGCAATAGCAAACATTAGACCAGTAGTTTTCAAGAGATCAAATCTGATTTTCAATTCAAATATAATTCATTTACGGCGTAGAAAGCCTTGTCTAGTAAATAAGAGTTCAATGTCGGTGAAACCGAAAAAAGGATGTTATGGATCGGATTCTAAAATGTATAGGTAGATTGGTGCATTTTTTGAGTTGTATAATATTGAACTTTAACTAACTCTGAGCGGGGGGTAGGTAGATAAAGATCTGCTCCGCGTTCCTGAGTGGATAAGCGTGAGATGGCCTTCCTTGAGAAGTTGATACATGTTTACGTATTAGGCAAACGGATTCAAATATAAATAAGGGAAGGAAGAGTCAATATTTTTAATTCTCTAAAAAGCCCCGGCAATGAGTTCTGCTGTTTAGTCCCAGTGAATATCGAACAGCTCTCTGCTGGAGCTTGAAAATGCGTCAAATCTCGAGCGGCACAACACGTACCCCAAATGGAAGGGCATACCTGAGGTGCGACTCAAAAGTGCATAATAAACAGTTCTAGCCACTGACAAGTTAAGTTCCTTAGAAACAGATCTTAGTGCAAACCAGGCAGAGCTCAATTTTTTCGACAAAGCTTCGATATCTATGTCCCATTTCAGAGAATTGTCCACAGAAACAAGCCCTAAGAATTTTCCAGATTTTACGACGTCAATGGTGGTGTTGTCAAGTACAAAAGGCTGCAACGAGTTTTTATACGACAAAGTCTTAGTTTTAGAAATGTTGAGACTCAGAGGTCTGAATCGCACCAAGATTTAATGGTGATTAAGCCATTTTGATATAATCCCATGAAGTGCCGCGATGTCCTTGTTGGTCCAAGTGAAGCTAGTGTCGTCCGCAAAAAAGACATATTTTGCGGTAATACGTAAACTGGAACGAAGTACAACAA
>NW_022146261.1:3653562-3659581 GCF_002938485.1 Sitophilus oryzae | reverse complement strand
TAAAATAGGTATATTAATAAAGTTTCTGGTTACTGTAAACCAGCTATAAACTACATACCCAAAAAATGAAAAAATTAAATTGATTAATTTGTAATGTTAGAGAGGTTCGAAATGATTTTTGGACACTACACTATCTAGCTTTTTTCTTAATCAATAAGATGATAAATATAACTACTTATTTTTATTTGGTGCGGGTGTCATTAACATATCTATCAGAGAAAGGGGTCACCAATACATATAGAAAAATAAGATTATACTGGCTCCTGCAGCAAATAAAATAACAAATAGTGAAATAGTAATAACCTAAATTATATGTACAAAAATATAAATACATTTTTTTTTTTTTTTTTATTTGTTTAAATTATACTTTATGTAAAACACAATAAAATGTAGAGTTAAGAAAAAAGGATAAATCACAAAAGACCACACATTCACAACAAACATGACAGAATCTAAACATGATGTGTGTAATCTAAGCCGAATTGTACATAACTGAATGAAAACGAAAAGGCAGATTTGTGATTTTAAATTTCGTATTTAGAATTATTACTGTATATATATGGCTGCCTTTTTTCTCTCTGTTATATTAAGAAATGACGAGTAGATAGTGAGCCCAATAGACGCAATGCACAGACCAACATAAATAGAACGAAAATTTGCGTTCTGAGTTGCGTTACGGCGGGACACCACAGGTGGCGCTGTATAGGAACCTCTCTTTGCCATATTAACTTTGCCAGATCCTCTTTGCATTTGATTTTTTCCAGTATTGAGTTCAACCCCCAAATGTCCACTATCTGATAAAATATTGAAAATAATACTTAACCTAAATATAATCTATAATGACGAGTTTAATTTTACCTTTATGTTTGGTATTGATATTACCGTTGATGTTACAAAGCAGCAAAATAAAACACTAATTCACCACAATACACCGAAACATTTTACTTTTACAGCAGACGCTCGTTTTGCTAACCATGTTAGCATCCTCTGCTAATAACTCTAATATAATAACTCCAATAACTCTGCTAATAACTCTTTGAATGTTAATCATCTGCTGATGATGCTAACGCGCGCCTAGTGCAAAAACCGTTTTGGTGGGTGTATTGTGGTGAATTATTTTGTTACATTTTCTGAACACTTTAACATATAAGTTATAACTGATTGTTTTAAATAAAAAAATAACAAGATATTTCATTTGTTAAGAAAATATCGTAAAAGTTACGAAAGGTTAGTATTTGCGGCATTTCTGATAACAGGTTTAAAAACAGTTAAACCAAGATAAAGGAAATTCTACAAAAATATCCATTTATTTAAATATCATCTAGAGTATAAAAAATAGCGCAAGATTACGTAGCGTTTCGCCAACAAAGAAGTGCGATGTGTAATTGGAAAAGAGCTATTTTCATTCTGTGTCAATTTTCAGCATACATATCTTGTACCAAAAACATATAGAGGGCATAACTTACATATCTTGTACCAAAAACATATAGAGGGCACTATTTTAACCTTAAATCTTTAATGGATTGAAAATATTTTTAAAATATCACACATTTATACTTTTGCGTGATTTCGTGTTTCATAATTCTTTAAAAACGTAATAAAAACGACGAAAATTTCTATAATAATACCTGCGCCACATCGAAAAACCCACAGTCGCATTCAGAGAGAAAAAGGTAGGGAAGTAATTTCATACGGAAATAAAGCATTTAGTTTTTTGTGAGTTACATGTCGGAGATTATTATACGCGACTTTACACGCAAGGGCCATCACGGGTCTGGGAGAGTAGTGAAAATTGACTTTTTCACGTTTATTTGTACGTCAAATTATACGGCTTGAGATGTGGGGCTGCCACGACAAAATAAGAGCTGAAAATGAGGACGAAAGTACAGTTTATTTGTATGTAGTAAAAAAAAATTGTGGGAATAATATTCATTCCGATGATTGTGTTTAATAGTTTAATTACAATAGCATATTTGATATTTTAGGATTAATTTTGATATTTATATTATTTAATGACATTACTGACTTTTTGAAGTTGTCACATTATATACCTTAATTTCCCCCTTCTATTTCCCACACTGAATAGTCAGTAATGCTTTTCTTATTTACAATTCTTTACGCATTTCGCTTGCATCTACATGCAGCTACTCTTTATGTAGCTTAGTTTCTGACGCGTACCAATGTTAAAATGATCTTCATTATCATAGCTTTGTGAAAACATAGTATTTAGCTTCATTTGCTACATAAATTTGAAGCAACGAAAAAGAAATTTAAAATTTGCAAAGAGCATTTCCATTTATATTTTACTGGCTTTGAAAGTTAACCAAAAATATAAACTTTTTATTTTTTTACAACATATCTTTATTTTTCAAATAAAATAGTGTATATCTATTTTATGATTAATGGTGTAGGTGTAAAAGAACACATATTTCAGAGTTGTCATTACTGGTTTTGAGATTTATTTAATATTTCGACAGTAATAAAAAATTACTTATAATGTAATTGAAAGTAATGAAACACTATAGTAATGTAATTTTGACACCTGTCGAACAAGTGTCAAAACCTTAAAATGTATAATAAACAAATTAAGAAATAATTAGAGTTAAGTATAATTTCAGTATAAAACTGTATGACCAAATCCATCGTTAGGCAAATTTGTATATCTATACAAATTTGCCTAACGAACAAAAAAATTCTTAACGTTTCGGAAAGTAAGAAAAAAGAAAGTAAGTTGCCGTAAAATATACAGCTGGTAATTAATAGGCTGTGAAAATACCATAGATTGTATTTTTTCTTCTGTTTGGTGGCCTATATGTATAGGTTGTTAGCAATAATTTCAAACTACTCAGAGAATGACCAAAGAGTAAACAAACTACAATCTGCTATAAGGAATTTATTATACTTTCATGAGCAAAAAAATATAAAATGTAATAAAAAAATCAATAAATGAAAAAAATCCATTAATATAAACTAAGAAATTAGCACATAAATACACCAACATCTGGAAACTGAGAAACTAAACTTGTGTAATTGCACTGGTGTCAACTCCGCCTGGGGCAGCTGTGGGTGGATTGAGTAGCTCACAGTTGTCACTGCCGGTCCCAAGCCCGGATAAAGGAGGAGGGTTCTTAGGTAAGGCTAGCAACCTGCCTAAGGTAAAACATACTCAAAACACCAGTATCTAGCCTCAGGAACCAAATTCAGGTACTGCAGATAACGACCCACGAAAAAGAAGAACAACTTTTATGTGAAGAAGCAGCAAATAAAATACCAGTGCTGAATATATCGAGCAGCTTTTAATTCCAGAAGGCTCACCGGACTAATTCCCGAACTCAACAAACATAAAATAGAACGTATGTGCGCTTCGAGAGCGAGAGGGTGGGGCTGTAAAGGCTAAATAACTTTGTTTTAATGTCTCCCGAGGCCAGAGACCGAGAACAAACATCAGGCGTTAGATGACTATAAATGATAAATAGAACCAGGACCATGAAATATGCGTGTGCGACAAGGAGTTCTAGAAGATGAAGATTGTGTTTGACCGGCCCATTCACTATTCGATTCAGTTACGCACCCGACGATATCATGAAAAGATAATCGGTGGACTGCAGTCTACTAGTCAACGGTGGACAAAATGCCAGGACATGAGAGATTCCTGTTGGGGATTTAAGCGCAAAGGGTAAGCAAAGTAAATGGATAGAATCACTCGAAGCCTGCTGAGAATATAACTAATTGATAGCGAAATTTTGACCGAATTCTGTGGACAGAAAGAACTGAGAATAGAAACAACTTACATATTTTTCCCCATAAAGAACAACACAAATACACGGCTTCTATGACAGCCAAAACAATCGTAATCGATTATATCATCACCAATCGAAGTTTCTTACCTCAACTCTCATCATAAACGACCTTAAGAGGTCTTACATCCTCTCCACAAACATTAAATTAGTCATAAACTTGTGCTGGGAAAGGCTCAGGTGCTACCGCTATCAAAACCATCAGCTCTCATGAAAAAATTCAGCCATAAGTCCACTCATGCACGAAAGCACTGGCTTGGCACATTTCAAGCGAATTACCAAGCTTACATGTCACTCTAACCCATATACAGTTTGAGTTCGAGGGAAATTAATTCATGATCTTTCGAATAAAGTGTTCTATGTTCCGGCATGCAATTTCTTGTTTTGTTGCTTCTTCATATAAAGTTTGTTCCTTCTCTTTTTTCGCGCGTGGGTCGTTATCTGTGAAACCAATCCTGGTTCCGAGGCTGTATTACCGATGCTTTGAGCATGTGAGTGTTTTACCTTAAGCAGGTTGCTAGCCTTACCTAAGAACCCTCCTCCTTAATCCGGGCTTGGGACCGGCAGTGACAACTGTGAGCTACTCAATCCACCCACAGCTGCCCCAGGCGGAGTTGACACCAGTGCAATTACACAAGTTTAGTTTCGTTCAAATGTTAATTATTTACTAATTCTTAGTTATATTCAATAGATTTTCGTTTTTGTTGATTTTTATTACATTTTCAAAAAAAAAAAAAAAAATATATATGTGAAATTCTTATGAATTGTGGTTGTTTCCCTCTTACGAGATTCATTTCTCTGGTGGTTTGAAGGTATTGCTAACAGCTTCTATACATATAAACCACCAAACAGAAAAAAATACAATCTAATAGTATTTTCACAGCCTATTAATTACCAGCTGTATATTTTACGGCAACTTACTTTCTTTTTTCTTACTTTCCGAAACGTTAAAATTTTTTTTCGTTAAGAGCAAATTTAATACTCGTCTCCTAGAATCCCTAACGACGATCATACAGTTTTATACGAAATTACTTAACTCTAATTCTTGTTGTTTTATTGCCCATTTTAAAGGTTTTGACACTTGTTCGACAGGTGTCAAAATTACATTACTATAGTGTTTCATTACTTTCCAATTTACGATATAAAATGTTATTATTATTTTTTTTAGTTTTTTTAAAATATACATAAAACAACAAAATATGTAAATTCTTTTACCTCGGTATTTTGTGAATATATCGAAAACTATGCATTTTACGCAAAAATTTGAAGAGAAAAAAAAATAAAAGGTTTATGTTTTTGGTTAACTTTTCAAACCAGTAAAAACACATGGAAATGCTCTTTCTAAATTACATTCTTTTTCGTTCGCTTCAAGTTATGTAGCAAATGAGCTAAGCCATTTATGTTTTCACGAAGCCCCTTGATAATGAGATCATTTTATATTAATTCAACTCGCTTCTATAAAGTAGCTGCATTGTGAGTACTCAGCAGTACGTGAAATTTGGCCAAAATGAAAGCATTGCCTGAGCATATTCAGTGTGGAAATAGAAATGCAGAGTATATAATGACAACTTCAAAAAGTGATAATGTCATTAATAAATATCAAAGTGAAAATCCTAAAATGTCAAATGTCTTAATTAAACTAATAAACACAATCCATCGGAATGATATTGTTCACGGTTTTTTGCATCTAAATCGCTGTACTTTCGTCCTCATTTTCACCTCTTATTTTGTCGTGGCAGCCCCACATCTCAATATAATTGGCAATATAAACTCGGCAATGAAAAATCGAATTTCCTCTCTCCCAGACCCGTAGTGGCCCTTGCGTTGTGAGTCGCGTATGTCATCTCCGGCAATGTAACTCCACAAAAACCATCTTTGTTTCTATAAGGAAGTACTTCCCTACCTTTTTTCTCTCTGGGCCTGCTTTTGTGGGTTTTCGTTGGCGCAGATATTATTATAGAAATTTTCGTCGTTTTTATTACGTTTTAAAATAAAATAAAAAAAAAAAAAAAAAAAAAAAAAAAAAAAAAAAATATGATATTAAAAATATTTTCAATCATTAAAATTTAAAGAGTTAAAATAATTACCCTCTATATATTTTAATTACAAAATATATAAGTTATGCCCTCTATATGTTTTTGGTACAAAGATATGTAATACTGAAAATTGACCCCAAATGAAAATGGCTCTTTTCCAGGCCTATCACCTGTTAATAGCTGTCT
>NW_022146261.1:3645743-3652859 GCF_002938485.1 Sitophilus oryzae | reverse complement strand
AGGCAGTGCTGATTAAAGGTGATAAATCTTTTATATTGCAAGAGAAAAAAATATTAGTTTATTATATTGATACCTACATACCAACCTATAAAAAATTCGACAAAAGTCAATTGGGAAAAAAGGGTGTTAATATTTATTATGTTCCAGTCAGCAAACAAAGGCTTTTTTTTTAATAATAATAATAGCTTCTGTATTGTATAGAGTTTAACGCCGTTAACGTATAATATGTAACATAAATAAATCTACTGCAACTTTTCCTATATAAATAGATTTTGTAAATAAGTTCCACATCGCTTGCATTTTATATCCATGTTTGTTTAGTGCTTTTATTCTATTGTCTATTGATGCCCTATTACATAAATAAACATCCTTCATAATTATGAAGACTGCGTTGGATAGATAGTAATTACTTAAAATAATAATACTTATTTCTATATATTTGCTATTACAAGGCTATTACCTATATTATAAACGTTTACAGTTAGGAGGGGAGTTAATCTTTATAGGATAATTTAGAATAGGCCTAAAAATCACCTCCTTAAATATTTTTTTTTTTTGGAGGTGTAAAATACCTTTACATACGGAGTGTGGGACTCAATCTCTCCAGAAGCTGTCTGGAGGACACTACCCACTAAACGTCACCCCCTTGCTCTTGCCACGTCTACCTGGACCCGCTGGACGCATCTCCTCAAGTAGCGCCGGACTGTTCCTTTTTTGTCATTACCCCTGCTCTTCGCTGTATTTTGCTTCTAGTATATTTTGGGCCAGTTTTGAGATGGCTTCAAAGTTTTCTTTTCTTTCTGTTACCGATTTTAAGAGGGTATCTGCGGAGATGTTGCCACCAATCGTCATGCGTGCCTCACATCTTTCCTGTTCCCATCTTGGACAAGCAAACATTTTGTGTTCTGGAGTATCATTGGGTTCAGCACAGTATCGGCATTCCGCGACTTCCCTCTTTCCAATTTTACACAGGTAACTCCCAAAATTTCCATGGCCACTCAATATTTGAGTAAGATAGAAGTTTACCTCTCCATGCTTTCTTTTAATCCACATATTTATATTTGGGATGAGCTTATATGTTCATCATTCCTTTTTGTGATACTTCCCATTCTGCCTGCCACTGCTGCACTGTGCGGTTTCTCTCCATCTCTCTGCTTGCCCTGGTTTGTACTTCACCCTTGAGAAAGAGTTGTTCTCTTTCTCTTGAGAGAAGATGCAAGGGCACCAGACCCGATATCACCAAGGCTGCCTCAGTTGAAGTAGTCCGATACGCCGAGCAGACCCTCAAAGCCATGATTCTCTGTGCACCTTCAAGTCTTTTTTTATTTACGTGCATATTGGTTGCTTCGTTCCACACATGTGCTCCATACATAATAATATTCTGGCACGCATATGCTAACACTCTTCTCTTTGCTGGTGTTGGGCCCCGAACGTTTGGCAGTATTGCGGACAACGCTTTAGCAGTTCGTTGTGATTTCAGACACACCTCCTTGATGTGCAGGCCCATCGTGAGTGCACGGTCTATGTGGAATCCAAGATACTTGACTTGCTTTACTGGATTTATTATTATATCCTTAAAATTAAACCTTATATGGTCAACTTTTCTCTTGCGGCTCAGTAAAATCGCCTCTGTTTTTTCCACAGCTATTTCGAGTCTGTGCTCACGTATCCATCTGGCTATGATCTTTAGTGTATTATCCACAGCATTAGGTGGATGGTGCCAGGTCCTCTGCGTTAGAGAGGCGATGGAGACAGACCTCTGCGATGGAGACAGGTCCTCTGCATTAGGTCGAGGTCGTTTATTTTTTTGTTTCTTTTAGTTTTTTTTTGTTATCACAGCAAGATCATCGGCGTAACAGATCAACTCTGTCCCACCTGGTACAGTAAGCTCCATGACACTGTCGTATAATATGTTCCACAGAGTTGGCCCCAGCACCGAGCCCTGTGGGACGCCACCGAATACCTCTCTTTCATCTTCTCTATTGAGAACTATACATCTATTATCAAGATAGCTTCTTATTATGTTCACCAAATAGCCAGTTATGCCCTATCTTCTAAGTTCTTTAATAATATTTCCCATGACGCGCAATTAAATGCATTTTTAACGTCGACTAAAATCAAAGCATTATGCCAAGTGGCTTTTCTTTTCACGATATCCGATATTTTCTTCATTGCATGTGTGGTAGATTTCCCCTTTACAAATCCATACTGGTTTGGATGCATACCATTTCGTTTCTTCCTAATTTCTTCCAAGAGTCGCGTATTGATGAGTTTCTCATAGACTTTCCCGATTACATCAATGAGGCAAATCGGACGATATTTTGGTGGATCATTTAGGTGCTTCCGGGGTTTCTCTATTAGGGTTAATTTGGATCTCTTCCATTCTTTAGGGAATTCATTTCTCTGAAGAAAGTTATTGAAAAATGTTCTAAAATATTCTACATTGTCCAATATTAGCGTTTTTATCACATTTGGTGGCAAATTATCACAGCCCGGAGATTTGTTAATTTTTATATCTTTGGCAGCATTTATTATATCTGAATCACAAAAAATATCACATTCTCTTATCACAGTTTGTATATTATTTGGTTGAGTCCAGGTTTTCTCTCATATACAAATAGAGCCTTAAACTGTTTGATTTTTTCTTCTGGGTCCATTTGAACTCTGGGTGGCATTTTTTTCAGCTGGGATCTTATTATCTTATATGCTTGACCGTAAATATTTTCTTGTAAGTCATCGCACAGTTTTTCCCATGAACTTATTTTGGCAATTCTGATCTTTTGAGACAGATCCTGCTTTGCTTCTTTGTAGGTACGTTTATAGAGCTCGCGAAGATCATCGTTTCTTGTTTCTCGTTGAAACCTTCTTCTCTTTTTTTTTACTTCTAAAATATTTGTTTGGATATCTTCGTTCCACCAGTACGGCATCTGGAAGTCTTCATCACAACGGACAGTCGGAGTACTTTTATGGTATGTTGCGCGAATTATTTTTGCCATTTTGTAAGCTGACATAGTTGGTGACTTGCCCGGTATGCTATATTTGAATGCTTCACTAAGCTTAACCTTATTAATTTCTCCGTATTTATACCTGAATTTTTTTCCTTGCGAGTTATCTGATGGTATTTCGGTAAAAATAAACTTGTGCTCTGTTACATCCGGATCTTCAAGGACTTGCCATATGGGTTTCATCTGCAGTAATCCATCGCATACTATTGACAGATCAATATACGATGTGCCAGATGTTCTGACCAAGGTTGGGTAAATTCCGTCATTTAGTACGGTTAGGTTATTGATCTCGCACCATTCCAGTACTTCCCTGCCTCTTCTTTCAGTGCGATTTCCTCCCCAAACTTCATGTTTGGCGTTAAAGTCTCCAGTGATCAGTAATTTTGTACGAGGATGTTTCTGTTTCAGCTCTAAGGTGGCCTCTTGCAGTTCAAGCATTAATGCGCAGAAGCTGTCAAAAGTTATGTTTGGGCTCAGGTAAGCTGATATTATACAAATCCCTAAATATCGTACACTAACATAACAGTGACCAGATTTGTATTCCAGGACATGCAAGTTCTTATTAAAGTTTATGATCATAGCGTCAGCATTGCTATTATGGTAATAATTTCTGTTGCCATTTCTGCATATTTTCTTATTTGGTTCAGTAATACATATCGCGTCGCATTTTTTGGATGCCGCTACCGCTGCAGCTGTATCATGCACGGGTATGCTTCTATTAGCATTTATCTGGAGTACTCGCATTGTAGCATGGATTTACACAAAGTTACAAACAAGCAAACTATATTTATCCCAAAACAAGAACAAGACAGATATGAAATTAGTAAATTAAAGCTAGTTATATCACAGATCAAATTAAATTTATCACTTTCTGCTCTCCGGTTCCATATCTCTATTTCGGGCTTTTTCGACCATGGATATCCGATTTTGTGTTCCTTAAGGCATAGTAAACATCTAGGAGGCTCTTTACAGGCCTTTGCATAATGTCCTTCTAAACCACAATTTGTACATAGCTGGCTTCTGTCAGATCCTGTGCGGAGTTGCATGTGTGCTAAATGTTCTGCGGAAAGTATTTCACTCAATTCTTCTTGCTCTTGAAAGTTGGGTTTTAAAAAGTTTGCATTTACCGCTCCCAGCCATGTGACCTTCCGTTTGGCAAAGGGGACAGTGGTCATTGTTCTTGCAGTCTTTTTTGGTGTGTCCGTCTTCTCCACATTTGAAACTTTTGCCAAGTCGGTTTGGTCCACTACATTGTGTGTGATTATGTCCATATTCCCAACACTTCCTGCATTTCATTAGGTTGATTTTTTTTTATAGAGCATCTTACATATCCTATATTAATATATCGCTTATTCAGCAGTAGGTTTGCGTTTCTTTGAATAATGTTGAGGGTAATTGCTTGAGTATCATTTGACATGGGTCTGAGGTCACCAAGTTTATATTCAGTCATATCTAGATCTGCAATTTCCTTCCTTAGAGCGCTAATAACCTCTTCTTTGCTTGTAACGGCATCTATCCCTCTAATAAACAATTTTTTCCATTTTCTCACCCATATACTTCCTTATATGATTACCTTTATTATCTTTGTTTTCTTTAAGATTACCAAAATTACCAAACCAAACCCCCTTAAATATTAGCATTTCATTAAGGAACACCTTAATGTATAATTCTAATATTAATTTTTTTAACTGAACTTTATTCTAAGCAATGTGATCCGATTTAATTATTACAACTCTTTTTACGGCTTAAGGTTGATTCTCACTATACCTTCCGTATCAGCTCTTTTCCGTTTACATAAAATATTATATCATGTAAATGAATAGGACAATGCACTACTATCCGTTCCGTTTCCCTTCCGTTCTATATCCTTTCCTTCCGTACATTTTTTTGGCGGACGGACTGAAGCGTATCGGAAAGAGCGTTGTCAAGTTCTTACATTTGTGCCAGCTCTGTTAACATTTTGCTGATATTTATTTATGTTTTCACCTCTTAATTATATCTATTACCTTTGTCAAAAGGTACATACTTTAAAGTAAAACTTTCGTAATGATATAAATTCTACAATAAAAAGTATAGAACTGATACGGAACGAAAGTTTACGTATAGCATCAGAACAATAAAAATACGGAACGGATATGGAATGGATATGGAATGGAAACGGAAGGTATAGTGAGAATCAACCCTTTCTTTCAGATTTTATTGATCCGTGCTGATGGCCACGATTCAATTGAATGAACCGTATTGTAAGCAATTAATCAATTCTTACGATTCTTTGAACGAATGAGCTGTTGAAACAAACGAGTCATTCGTACCACATTCGGTAAACGGTGAATCAAATCTCACCATTCATTTTTAATACCCGTTCAAATGAACGAGTCGTTCAATCTTTGCCACCTCTAGATCATGCACTATTAAATTTGATCAAAACTAATAATAACTAAAATTTCTAAAGACATATCAATCAATCGTTATATCCTTAGATTCTTACATCCACTAAATTAAACCTGGCCTATAAAACAGTTCCCGTCTTTTTTTACATTCGTTTCTTCCTTCGGTTTGCTCCCTCCAAAAAAAAACACATCGATTCCGTTCAATCTTATTCTTCTCCTGGCGACGATTTGCCAAGGGAAAAGGGCGACAGAGTTATCCCTACGTTCCCTGAAGACGTCGTCTGGAGATTAGCGACTAATTACGTCAAAATATTAGCGACTAATCGGGTCAGATTAAAGAGACCGCTCCGCTTCATTAAAGCTGGCTTTGCTTTTTTATGCAATTTTCACCCTCGTCGCATCCAGATAAGAGAGGAGCAATGGAATCGGAGCTGAACACAGGTCGTACAGCCTGGTAAAAGTGTCTAATTGGGTTTGGTTGGAGAAAAGAAAACGGTCCCTAATTTGCAAAGGAAAATATTGGTTTCGGTGCAATGAATAACTGTGAAATAAATTTTCTGATGTTGAGAATGTAAAGATATCCATTACCAAAGCAAAATATATGCTAGAAGTTGTTTGACTTAAAAACTAAACAATTTATTGAAATGAAACTTGTCTACGCGCAATGGAAGTAAAAATTCTAGGTTGTGACACAAGGATTGACCTTGACCATGCCTTCATACACGAGCTAGCGAGAAAAAAGTGGTTAGGATTGGGCAAATACCAAAAAACATTTGATTTAAAGCTAAAAAAGCATTATAATAAACTTGATACTGTACCACAGCCCGACTCTACTTAACAAGCCGTGAACAAGAAAATCTGGCAACCCTGGTTTCAGATCGATCGATACACGTTTAGCCATGTGATTTACGTTCATTGATCTGTTGCTCTGTTATGTTTTTGTAAATAACTCGGCTTTTTTGAAAGAAAATATTGTTTAGGTAAAGACTAAAGTTGTGAAAAGTCTTACTGTGTGCGATTTGTAAGTTACCTGGACATTTTTTTTCTGTAGACATTGCGTAAAAACAAATATCCGTGGGTGAAAAATTCGCCGGGTTATAAACGTTAAGTTCTTTCATCAAAGAATGGCGGCAAATTCGGCGGCGAATGAACATTTTGTGGAGCTTTTTAAAACAATTTATTGAAAGTTAGCTGTTGTAATCAAAAATTACCATGCCAAGTCCTTGTTGTGTGCCTGGGTGCAAATCCAATTATAAAACTTGTCTTGATGCAGGAGAACCACCGGTATCTGTTTTTACCTTACCAAAGGATGAAAACCGTAAAGCCCAATGGCTTAGGAATATTCCTAGGGAGGCATCGTCACCCTTAAAATATTCTGTGGTTTGTGCTAAGCATTTTGTAGAAAGTGACATTATTAGGGAGGAGGATTATCGCTTGCCAGATGGATCAATGCAATAGGTACCTACTAAAACTAGACTAAGTTAAATACAGTGCCTAGTATCTTTCCAAATTTGCCACATTACTTGTCAAAAACAGTCCTGCTGGAAAAACCAAAGAAATGCGAGATCGAAGTGAGCAATTTAAGCATTTCTTTGGTTCTTTCAGCAGGACTTTTTCGGGGAACAGGGACTATTTTTGACAAGTAATGTGGCAATTTTTTTTTAGTTTTATGTGGCAAATTTGAGCAAACCTTAAATAAATTTAAAAATACGCGTCTCTAT